>NW_022639515.1:543594-570889 GCF_010583005.1 Odontomachus brunneus | reverse complement strand
AGAGAAGAGGGGGGGGGGGGAAAGAGAGACGTCCACTGCTTTTTCGCCAAAGATTTACGCTACGCACGAAATAAGCGAAAGGTTGGAAGCCAGCTAGCCGGTTTCGGACAAATTGTTATGCTAATTGCGTCGTTATTATTCGCTGTTACCAGACGCAACGAGTGCCTTATCACACATTTGTCTTCTTCTTCGTTGCCGAATTTTGTATTCCTCGAGAAGCTCGTGTCGTGAGAATGATTAATCCACCGTCGGGAGAAGTATCGCAGTGTGGCCCCTGAGTGTGAAAGAACGTATCGGTAAAGCGCTCACACTCCCGGGAGATGTCGAGTGTCAAACGTCTAATTATCTCGAGATAAAGTTCTGCCTCACCGGACGCCAAGTGCGCATTAACTCGCGCCATTAAAACGACGCGAATATTAATACACGCTGCCCACCGATCCCCATTAGACGCGTGCTCTTCGTCATCCTATTATAAAGACATCCCGGGGGCGCGATTTAATTGCATCCGCAGGCAGAGGCAGGCAGTGCACAGGCGTGAGCGTCGCGTTAAACAGCGTTTCGCGATAAACCGGCGACGCCGATCGGCGAGGCGGCGGGGAATCGAAATAATATCGCCTAAGATAATACCGGTGCCGGCACGTAAAGTACCGAGAAGAGGGTATATCCTGCCTCTCCCGTACTTGTGAATTAAGGGCGGGCACCGAGCGCACGCGGACGGCGGACGGGTGGATGGGAGGGAGGAAAAGAGGCAGGGTAAGCTTTTAAAGAGGCACGCAGAAAAGGGGAAAAGGACGGAAATAAAAGGGACGGGAGAAAGATAGAGAAAGGGACGAGAGAGAGAGAGAGAGAAGGAGGAGAAGGCGAGAGAGACGCTCTCTGGCGTCTCGTAAACTCAATTTAGCGGGCTGGACCTCCTCGAAGCACGTGAGACCCACGGGCCCGACTGAGCCCCCCTCGTCTACCTCACTCTTCCCCTTTTCCACCTTTCTTTCCCTCTTCTTTCTCTATCTCCTCCAGGTACCAGCAATCGTTAAGCGCTTGTTTTACAAGTCGTTTAGACGTGAGGCCGACGATACCGCACTGTTCAAGGCAAGTGCTGCGACACTTGTCTACGGGGTGTTTTCGAGAACCGGTCTTTGCGCACGAGAGAGAAACTATCGGAGTGATAAGGGAGCGACGGAAGACCTCTGGGTCGTGAGCACTTGAATCACGATGAGGGCCGCGATATCGACAACGTTTCCGTTGCGATATGTCTCGCTGTGAGAAGAAAACTTTCCGAAATATTTTTATTATATTATGATCGAGAACAGATGAAATGATTCGGAGCTACATCAGAATGTCACCAGCGCGGATTTGTGACGACACAATAATTGCGACGAGCTTGTTAGGACGGAAAGGTGAACTCATCGAAATGATACGCACACACGCGCACACACTGGCATCCCAATATTACAGAAGATACTCAGGATTCTTGATTAATCAAGATGTTATTTTTGCACTTTTGCGTAGAATTCCCGATGCTATTCGAATCCATCGATCTTGTTTTTTGGCATCGCCCGTTACGTCGACGGTGCCTACAGTCGCAATTACATCGGTTTCGATTCTCTCCTCCTCAAGAGAGACGCGATCTCTAATTAGTCGGGACGTCGTATTGTCGCATAAAGACAAGACTCTCCGAACGACGTGGAGCCGTGTCTATCGCATTGATCTTTCTCGTACCACCCGTTACATGCTGGAACCTATAACCGGACGGAGGTGTCCCCAGGTATGCCTTATCCGTCTGTAGATCGCGCAGTAAATTTATCCGCGTTGCACGCCGCGCGACCACGAAAGAACGGAATCTTTCGGGCATTATTATTTTCATTAGGATTTGTGACTCATCGCGTGCAGGAGACATTTATTTCGAAGCCGCGTCTCCGTGACACCTACTCCGCGTCTCCGGCATCGACGTTTTTCTTTTTTTTCTCTTCCTCACTTTCTCGTTTCTCAGCGACCACGTGGAATCAAGGAAAGAAGGAGGGAGGGAGAGAGAGAGGGGGGGAAAAAAGAGAGAGAGAACGTGCGCGTGTGTAAGTCTCTTAAACGTTGGGAGCTTCGACAATCTAACTCCGGGGAGAATAATTAATAATTATCTCCGTGCAATTTGTCATCTCGATATCTCCGCGCGAGCCTCTTAAATCACTCTACCTCTTTGTTGTTTCTTTCGGTTTCTCGCAACGATAAGCATCGATGCGCTAAATTTAATAAGGTATTTTGTTGTCGCGGGAGATCTCGATCGTTAAGATCCCAACGGAGATATAATCGTTGACCAGTTTTTTTTAATTAAGGGTTTTTTAATTAAAAGAGTCGCAAGCGAGATATGACGATGATATCAAGAATAATGAGATTAAATTGTACATTCCGGAAATATATCAACACGCAAAATGATGCAGACAAGTATTTCAGAGAAACGCAACAAAAGGCAAAACAGCGGCAAGTATTTACGTTAGAATATTATTTGACACGATGATTACACTGCTCGGAATATCTCATAGCCGTAATTAATGTCTGACATTGTGCTCAATGCCGCGTTTTACATTCGCGCTATAAATAATAGTAACAGGGCAGATTTTCCTGCTTTTACGCATTCATAGCTCGTACTCACGTGTCGCGACGAGATCAGTGCGTCAAGGGTTATAAAAAATGTCGGGAATGCGAAGAGAGATTCTATCTGCGGACGTTCTACGTGAGTCGTTGTTGTCTCACGAAAAGTGGACGAATCGATCTCGTCGGCCGCCGCCACGGAATTTCGAAGTAAATCTTATTTACGAACCGGCCGATTAATAAAACCAGCCGCGCCTTCGTCGATCATTATCTTCCTCGCGTTAAAACCGACACGCCTGTACGCGCTATAAAATCGGGATCAACGACTTCCAGTCAGTACGTCATTGAAGCCGCGATTAAACCGCGGCGAATTCAACTTATTTATACGAAAATTGTTCGTTATTCCCTTTTTTCTTCTAATATAATATATCTTCTAATATACATTCATTCTTTTACTCATCGCGCTATATTACTGCTATATGCATTTGAAAAGGAAGTAATTCGTCGCAATTTGCCGAATTGATCGTACAATTCACGCGGCTCTTTTTTTTTTAACTTGAAGAACGACACCTCGACTTGAATCGTCACCTCGAATCCGGGTTGCATAAATCTGAGGGCGAACAGGGAGTCATGATGCAGCGCCGCAAATTGCGTCGCGCGCCGCACTTATGAGAGGCGCCTTTAATTGGGCGGCGCAAATAACGCATAAATAAACCGGGGAAATGCGACGCCCGCCGCAGCTCATTCACCACGGCGGTCGACTTCGGTGAGGTGCCGTCTATATAGGGCGCTGGGTATTAGCATAATTCCTAATTTAATTTCTCGATAAATTCCTGATCGCACGCTCGCCACGAAATGAGATGCTATCGCGGCGCCACTAATTCGCGTCTAAGTTTATATCGCCTGGGACCGGGCACAGGGCCCGATACCATCTTCCCCCTTCTCACCCTTTCTCTCTTTCTCTCCTCTACGCCGGGACCTTCTCATAAAATCGGGTTATATCGGCTCTGTCGCCCCTGCGATGTCGCGCACTTTATTCTGAGCTCTGCGCGTGCGATACCGTCTTGTGGAAACGAGCTTGCGGGGTCAGAGTGCGAGTGGAAGCAACGAGTTCTTCCTTTGGCGTGCCGTCGGCAGATTATTCATCACTATGCGAGAGTGAACGCTTTTCCATATCGTGAACTTGAGTCGAAATTTTAGCTCTACTTTGGATCTGAACCTTCTAACATCTTTGTATTCTGAAGGATCAGCGTATATATAATACACATGGAAGCTGAAATCCTATTTGGGATCCTTTAAATGGCAGCAAACGCACAAAATTCCATTTGTAGGTTCAAAATACGGTAAAATATTATCAACATTTCAATTCCGGTCAAGTATCCGGACAACGAATTTGCATGACATACGGTGGACATGTTGTAAGTAATAAATTTTGTAAGTTATTTGAAACATATCGTAAATAATATTCTAACGCGATAAAGAAAGATTTAACTCCTTAAGTGGTGATTTAAAGTAACTGTGTGCAGATCTTTTAAGGATAGTTAAAAAAAATAAGCATATCTAGATTTCTTTTCTCTTCATCGCTATTTTCTCTGAAAAATTTTGAAAAATAGAACACAAAATTTATTCAATTTTCACTTGTACTTGCTATGATTTAAAAAAGATACAATAGTTCAGAAGTAAAGGGAATTTAAAAGTATATCAAAAAAGAGAGCAAAAGAAAATTAATATTTTACCACGAAACTTTCGTCCGTACCACTTAAGAGATTGAATTGTCTCTTAAAATTTCCAATGAAATCTTGAAACTTATTTCTCAACATTTCATACATAATACAGTATTTCTGCACGGAAAAAAAGGTTTGGTTAAATTAACCAAATATCTAGTCAAATATGAACGATCCAGAAATTTCGACTAAAGTAACTCAAATTCTATTTAAGTTAACAAGACTTTTTGTTGACTTAAACAGAA
This sequence comes from Odontomachus brunneus, assembly GCF_010583005.1. Classification (NCBI taxonomy): domain Eukaryota; kingdom Metazoa; phylum Arthropoda; class Insecta; order Hymenoptera; family Formicidae; genus Odontomachus; species Odontomachus brunneus. The sequence goes on along the minus strand of NW_022639515.1, from coordinate 566,337 downwards.
TTCGGGTTATTTCAATCGGAATTTCTGGATCGTTCATATTCGATCAGATATTTGGTTAATTCAACTAATCTTCTTTTTCCGTGTGTGAGTAACATTTCACTGACAGATGTATTTCATACATAAGAAATCCTATAAACGGAAAATTTATATTACGAGCGTAACCCAAATGAACTTTCAACGGGGGCACCTACGATAATATTAAGAAGTGATTTCTCGGTATGTCGAAAATCCGACGCAACGCGCTTCACCCTCAAGAAGGTAGCCAACGTAGCCCCCGAGATTGCTTAGCTGTCTGAAGAAGGCAGAAAGGCAAACTCCGGGACCCGTAGAGCAAATTGAAAATCGGCCAGCTCGTTTGTCGGCCCCTCGGGGGGCTCGCGGTCTTCTCGATGAGAAAACGGCGGATTTTCTCGACGAGGGAGCCAACGGCTCCGGTCGAGGCCGACGCTGAGGGTCTGTCCGCTCCTCTCGGCAGGTGAGCGCGTCGAGGAAGTTGCTGGCAGCTGATTCCATAAGCAGATAGGAGGCAGGAGAGTTTCCACGGCCTAAAATAATGGGAGGCAGCGCACCGTGTACACACCGTGCCAGTCTCAGTTTGTAAACCACGGGGCTCTCCTCTCCTGCTGCCTTACCTGCACAGGATCACAGATCCTGTGAAATCTTTCGGGCAAATTTCTCGCGAGCGACGGATGTACGCCGCGTTCCCGAAATTGCTAATCCTTCGCGTGAGCATTTCATTGACGCACGCGCGGGACCCATTTAAATTGACGCTCAAAGAGAATAAATAGGAAAGAGAGTGTAAAAGTATAGTCAGATGATCAAAGTCTGCTTTCTCAACACTTGTTAGGATCTTAACGATCGAGATCTCACGCGACAACAAAATATCTTATTAAATTTAGCGCATCGATGCTTATCGTTGCGAGAAACCGAAAGAAACAACAAAGAGGTAGAGTGATTTAAGAGGCTCGCGCGGAGATATCGAGATGACAAATTGCACGGAGATAATTATTAATTATTCTCCCCGGAGTTAGATTGTCGAAGCTTAAACTTAGATTTAAGTTCAAACTCTGTCCAAATACATCAAATATACTGTAATAAGAGTTTAAACTTAAATTTAAGTTTGAGCTACTGAAAAATCGGCCTTAAAGGTTGCAACACCTCTACCTCGTTGAGTTTCGCGACGTAACTCGTATCCAATGGGAGAATGTATCTCCAGAGAATGATTAAGGAATAAATTCTCTTATTAGATACGAAATGCGTTACGAAACTTATCGAGGTAAGAGTGCTGTAACCTTTAATCATCTGGCTGTTGGAAAGGTGCTTGACGATTTCGCCTCGTAAACAGTAGAACGTGTGGGAGACGCGATTGCGAACGCAGAGGGTTAACGTGATGATGCTTGGTGATCGGGGCACGCGATAGATCCAGCTTTCGATGACGACGTAAACGCGGACAAGTTTATCCCTCGAGCAAATCGACGGGTTTGCGTCGCGACGACGAGTGAAAACAAACGTCAGGATTTGCCGTGTGACGAAAGATCGACGCCAGATTTCCGCGTGTAGGATAACACAATTGATATCGAGAGACCCCGCCGATCCCGTTGTGCCCAGAGCGCATCCCACTTCGGATCACCGTGGCGTTGATGGAAGTGTGTTTCTCTCTCGCGTCAAATTGTTATGCGCGCCTAAGATCACCGTTCATGAGACTCGTTTACAAGAGTCGTAACGCGGATTCGCGCACGAGAGACGAGGCCAGCGGACGGAGAGAGTTACGGTTGCGTTCGCCGGGCCTCATTCCGATAATGAATGGCGCGTCGTACCGTTTTACTCGTCAGGCTTTGACATAATTCGACGGCGGAATGCAGCGTCCCGGAGACGCGCCAGTGGATCTGCGGGTCTCCGTGCCAACCGTCGTACGCGCCGCATCCCAAGTCCGCTTCAGATTCAATTCAGGAATTAGCGCGCCCTATCGGAAAGGAGAGGGCGAGAAGGAGAGTTGTGCCAATTTCGCGCGGGCGCGTCTGTGTTGATGCGTGTTTATCCCGGGGTTAATAGATAACTCATAAATCCCCGGCAAATGTTTGCAACGAGCGCTTGATTCTGGCAGCGACGGCTGCTGCAGAAATGCGCCGAATGACGCCGGTGTTCGTAATTTACCCGCTCCGCTCTCCTCTCTCACCCCTGAGTGTGTAATCTCGGTGTAGGTGTTACAATGCCTTTTGATACTATAAATTATAATAAGATATATGCGTGTGTATTATAGCCACACTCTTATACATGTCATCTCGCTTCTATCGGATGAAAATTTACACCGGATACTGATAATGATCCCAACTCGACTAGAAATTTATTTATCCCATGCTCCTGACCAAGTTAATCATTGCTAGGTAATAATTGTTAGAATTCCCGATAATCTTATACAAACCCAATAACTGATTGGGGTCAACTTGATCATAGGATAAATTTCTAGTCGAGATACACTGAGGGAAGGAATATCTGAGAAATAATCATATTCAATCGGTAAGTACTAATAACATATTTGCTCGTATATAAAATATAAAATATCTTACAGATAAAAAATATACATTTCTTCTTCAAAAGACGTGCATTTCAAGCAAGCAATTATTTATTCTACTTAAATAGAAAGATTTAGGTGAATATATTATTAGTGTATCCACGTAATAAATATTTCTTATTTTTCGGACATTTTTTAACTTTCCTCTCAGTGCATCAATGTTGACCGAGTGTAAATGCATTCAGAGAAGCGCACGTGTCTCTTTCAAGTTTAACTGACGTTTACATGAGAGAAAGAAGCCGATCAATGCAGACAGAAAATTATATAGAAAATTATATACGACGTCTTATGAATTCTCTGGGATCCGTATTAGGAGGAACACCAGTCTTCGCGCGGTGTCGGGGAACCGATAAAAATAAAAGCCCGTTCATTCGGTTTCCTCTAGTCGTTTTGTACGCACCGGCGACCAGGGGGCGACCGTGGTGGTCGGCTCGGTGGCCGGTCCAGCGTGCTGTTTTCCATAGATCTATCAGAGTCGCGTCGTTATTTACGGCGGATCGACGAGATCCTCCCGCAGGTAGGAGGCGTCCTCGCGCTCGGCGTTTGTCCATTCGTTCGTTCGCTCGCTCGCTGGCTCGCGCACCACTGCCGCGTCGTGGTGTTAAAACGCTTTTGGTGTTTCGGGATTCTTTAATCCGGATTATGCCGTACCTGCCGGGCGACGCGTCTCACCGGTAGTTTTCGGCATACCGCGTGCGTGTCCACACGAGAGCGAGTTCTCTGTCATCGTCTCATCAATCCACCAGCGCCGCCGCTGCCGTCGCTGTGGTGTGAACGCGCACGCCGCTTCATCGGGACTCCCGCGCGTGAAAAAGATGGGTTTAATCCCGGAAGGAGCGTCCGAGGGACACCCAACGCGTGTCCTTGACCCTCGGAATATCCCCGGGAGACTCTCGACGCGCGTGTAGCGCTCCGAAAAGCCGCGTCTTCCGGTGTCCCGAGGTCTGCGCGTTGTTTATTGCTGGGCTGTCAGTACGACTCTTGCTGATCGTTTAACATCGATTTGTTAAATTTACATTCCCTTCTCCTCCCTCCTTCCTTTTCCATCAATTAGCCGATTCTCCTCGACTCTATATACGAATACATTTTTGTACCTCTCGTATCGCGAGGAACGCGCTCGCGCGCGTTGATCGAAGAGGATGAACGCCCAACCGCAACCGCCACAAAGGATTCGTCTGAGATTGAAAGGCGCCACTGAATGCGCAATGCTCCTCGCCCGCCCTTTCGTCCGGGGAAAAAAAGGAAAAACAAACGAGATAGGAAGAGAGAGAGAGAGAGAAAAGGAGAGGGAGAGAGGAAGGAAGAAAAGGCGTGCACAGCCATGCTGAACCGTCTCAGCCATTTTTGGGGACGAAAAAAGGCGGGCTAGGGGCCCGTGCTCGGTGAAAACCGCTTTGAAGAAGACCACGTCAAATCTGACAGCTCGCGGGAAGGGTCCACATGTGGGCACGTAAGGGCCGAAAGGGCCCGCCTCGTCCCCGCTAACGTTGAAAAAGAACGAGCCGCCCGTGCCCTCCGTGTTCCCTCCACGATCCCCGCCGCCCCTTCCTTTTCTTCTTATTCGGAACCGTGGGGGACAGAGGGGCATTCATTCATACACGCATTCCCAGAATGCAACACGCGTGTGGCTGTGATATATACACACGCACGAGGATCTCTCTGGAGGGGGTTTGTGCGGAAGAACACGACCAGGGGGGATACAGCGCGAGCCACTTTCACGATGGGCTCTCTTCGCGATGGCAAGAAGCGTCGGCAGTTGAAGAAGTACGATAATTAGCAGCACATGGCGGTAGTAATCGAAACTGACGTTTTCGAAAGTGGTACGAGTCACGAGCTGTGAGGAAGGGAGTGAGAGAGACGTTCGTTCACTTACGCCTCTCTGTTCTGGAGGTGAGAAAAAAGATGAAGGGGCTCGAGTTTTCGCGGGGCGAAGGGCGTCGTGAAAATCTTCGCGAAATATCCTTCTCGAAAGGAGATCAGTCTGCGAGAAAAATGGACGGCCTCGAGAAAATACGCGCGTCTCAGCTTGAAAATTGCATAAGCCAAGTGCCGACTCGACCTTGACGAGGTTGAGCCGCGCCCAATTCCTGCGCTGCGTATATGATACGGAAGTGACGCGTCGTCGTGGAAAATTGCACGACGTCTGAACGATTTCCTTGAGCCGGTCGTCTGTCTCTCCTCGCGCTCGCGGGCTCTCGAGACCTGTCTGGTTGCACAACGACGCCGTACACGCGCTCGCCTCGCGGAAATATAAACGAATGCAAGCGGTCCGCCGAGCGCCACAGTGACGGATTTAGGCCGAGTGACAAACGGAACCAATGAGACTAGAAAATTACGAGGAGAACATGCGAATTCGCGAAGATCCCGAGAGTACCGTCGACCATCGTAGCCCACGGCCGACAACAAGATTATCGAACCAGATGAATTAAGATGTTCGCTATCAACATATATGTGACAGCAAAAACGTGTTCTTTTTTAAGTCCACATTATCAAACCAAGTCTATTTTACATAATTATGTCGAAAGAAAAAAAAGATACGAGGTAATCTGTGAGGAGAGTCTTCCAAATAAACTGTGATAACTAATATGTTAACTCTCTGTATGATTCTGCATGAAAAAAAATTTGCTGTTAAATTTGAGTTAAGCAAATTTTTGGTGAAATACGAACGAACCAGAAATTCCGCTTGAAATTGCCAGAATCCTCTTCAAGTTATGCTATTATAAAAACAAGATTTCTGGTTAATTTGAACAGAAAAAATAAAGACCTTAAATAATAAGAAAAAAAAATTTGTCCCGTTTTCTTTCACTCATACATGAAGAGAAGAATGGCACTGCCTAGAAATGACTAACGAATCATACGGAAGGTTACTTATCTCGTAGTCGATGAGACTCCAAGAGAAGCAGAGTCGTCGGTCTTTGGCGTTTTAAACTCGCGCATTTTCGGTGCGCTTTTCTTGCAGTGCGATATCCGCACGATTTTTCGCGTTAATTATGACATAATGTGGCGCGAAGGATTAATCAACACGGCGGATTTGACATTTACAATCCAGAACTCGGAAGCGGATACGGCCGTGGCGGCTACAACACGCCGTTGAAATGGGTTCTCTGGTTTCAGACACGGGCAGCGCGCTGCCCAGACACCGTGGCCGCTGTAACCGTAAACCAGGGAATGGTACCAGTATTCGCGGCTATTTCGGGGCCACGTCGGCGCTACGATCTGAACGAGTGTCTCCTTCCGCTTGACCCGAAAGCATCTTTATTCGCGCGACCGTCTCGCGAGAGACCGACGTTTGTGCAACACCCTAAGTCGGAATTTTATCCTTGCTTTCGACCTGGACTTCCTAACGTCTGTATATTCTTGGAAACAGAAATCCTATATAGCGCCTCTAAATGAGAAAAAACAAAATGTCACTTATAGGCTCTAAAGAGAACGTCTCGGCAAAGTTACACGTTAGACACATAGACTCGAAAGAGATTAATATAGGCTTCAGAGTACCAAAACAGACGTCGAATGGAATATTGAGGTCGAAAGAAGGATCAAAATTTTGATTCGGGACGTTTCCTTCCCGTCGCGTCGCACTAAGCTTGCGATCGCGCGCACGTTGGTTCAGGGAACATATGTCAATCTGCTATTTTGCCTCGGTGATTCGTAATTTATTGAATATATAGCAAAAATTACTTTCATACATCGAGACGCACGTTCGTCGATTTATATATATGCACGCTCCACGGGAACAAAATTCTATTAAATATAAATGAAACGAGAACGAACATGGTTCGATTAATGCACTGAAAAATATATTCCGCAGTTAAACGGCGAAAATTCTGCATGATTCAGCATGAAATTGAAGCGACCGATTGATACGATAGGTCATGCATATCGTATCAGATATTGCTCGCGTTATTAAATTAAATTTGTAATTTCGGCACTTGGGAACGCGAAAAAGAAACGTCAATTATCTTTAAACTACGCGAACCCATCGACACGGCGAGAGAGAAAGAGGAGAACTTGTGTTTCTAATGACACGCATAAAATAATGTTTTATGTTATACACACTCTTTGAGATCATACACGTAACGACGTAATTTTATAAATAAATCAACAATATTTTGCGATGGAAAATTTGGTTATCTCCATAATGTCTGATGCGTCTTCGATATAGACGTCTGGAAGGAATTAATTTAAAAAAATTTAGCTCGGAACAGCTATAGGGGAGAAAATAGGAATATTGTTCACTCTTCTGTCTTAGACGAGAAATTAAATGCAATAATTGTATCAATAACTGTTGGAAATACTAGCAAATATATCATAATGTATTTATAATCATTAGGAAAAAAATAAATTGTCCAAAAAGCATAAAAAAGCCAATAAAAAAAGCTTTCTATTGTTATAAAGTTGTTGGCGTTAAAACAACTTTTTATTTTATCAAAACAGAATAAATATTCTTAAATAACTCTGTGATTTTGAAGTTGAATTTAATTATCAATTGACACACTATAGCTAACATGTCAGATTTATCGATTAAGGCAGGAAGGAAACCTTTAAATCTTACCTTGTGAAAAGTTTTAACAGAGAGAAAACGAAATTCTTTCTTAACACTATAAATCACGAAATTCTTTCTTAACACTATAAATCAAACACTATAAAACACTATAAATAACTATAAGTAACGTGGCAGTGACGCCAGACACCTTTGGTGGCCGATAAGGACCGCAAAGATTATTTTTATTTCAGTTACTGACAGATCGCAGCAATTGTTTAAGAAACTTTGTCTTGTTTCATATTAGCACCCTGTTTCATATTCTCACCCCTTTTTCCCTATACATATGGCGGCAGACATAAAGAAAATGATATAGTTTCTCTTCATATAAATTCCTTTCAATTTTACTATGTTTTTAATAGCCCAGGAATGGACTATCAATGAGGTTTATCTTGCACAAAAACATAGTAAACTTCGCTAGAGACACAGTAAAGTATTTTGCACAATGCGTTTCCTAAACTACAAATAGCACACATGAAATGAAAGGACAATGAATTACGGCGGAATGTCGTAATCTATTTCTCGGCTACAAAATTCTGTAGCGTAATTTTTATTACAAAAATTCTCTCTGTGCAGTCGAAGTCAGCCGGTCAGACGCCATGTCGAAGGTACGGCGCAGGGTGTACCGGGTATACGAAGGGCGAGGTAAAGTAGCGCCACCCTCTTTGTGTCATCGGCGGAGTCTCCGCTTTTCAGAAGGAGTCAATATTGGCGCAGCCACCCCTGTCTAACCCTTATACCGCGGCCACCCCCGCCGGCCGTTACGCCCTCGCGACTTCGCCAGCGCTGACTCCGTTCCCCATCTGTCTGCCGCCACATCCGGTGGATGTGGAGGGACGCTGTCCCTTCCAGTTGAGAAAGCCCGCCACTTCGATTATTTTTAACCCTCTTCCCTCCCACACTTCCCTCTCCTTCTTCATCGCGTCCGCGAATCGATAGTCGCGGTTAATCAACCGATGAATAATCGAATAAAAGCAAAGTCGTCCCTAATATCCGAGCGTGGCTATGAATGCTTAAGCACGGAACTTCACTTTCTCTATCTTAAGAATCGCGAGTGTAATAGACGTTACTTGCGCATTGTAAAATGATTGATTCGAGCGACGAGAGTATATGGGGCAACAGGACTTGTTCGAGTCTCACGTTTGAAATATTAAAAGATTATAAATGTTAATGTTACTAGAATGTGGATAGCCGGATTAAATTGATTAAACGCTATTCCAGCGATTTTTTCCCCTTTTTTCGCTCCTTTTTTCTCTCTCTGTCTCTCTCCCCTGATTTTCAGCAACGCGTTACGCAACGAGAGCAAAGTAATGATTAAAAATTTAATACCCGTATAAAAGTTTCAGCGAAATACATGTTGTTCAATGAGGTGAAAAATATGTCGGCAATATTAAACATAAAATCGTGTAATTGCGTATCGCATTCCACTTTTATTCTATATTACTCGGAAACTTTGCGAAAAAATCGACATTATTGATACGTGCTTTTACACCATTAAACAGTGAAAGCGCGGTGGGAGGAGGTGGGCGCGAGCGCGTTCGCTGAAACTCAATCTTTGCCAACGTTATTATCAAAATTCTAGTAACGTGAAATGCTTCCGAAAATTATACACGCGCAAAGGGATACATGCAAGAATTTTAATATTAATTTCAAATTCGTCGGCTGCGACGGTACCGTGTAACGATAATATGCGATACGATTCTCTCATTCTCCGGAATAAATATAATACCGCAATATTTTCCAAAGATACGATCAATATAGCCGTCGCTTCTCAATCGCTCCCGTCAATTTCGCCCAAGTAATATCCTTGCGTTAGTATTCTTAACAGAATACAAGTATAAACAAGATATACTCGATATATAAAATAAATATACATAAATACGAGAAAGAGAACAAATATCTTCAGGAATGTATTCCAATTAATTATGAAAGTAGAAAAAACATAATTGAAAATAATTGAATAGCATAAAAACTGTCATCACTGGCCTCACCATCGAGGAATTGCAAGGATATTCGGCGAGAGAGCGAATTTCGCAGACGATATTATCGGATTTATTGTCGATAAATAATTCAGCGGCGCAATTAGCGTCGTGATCGCCTCGCGATTAACTTCAATCAGCTTTCACCGCTGAAATATGCAGCCAGCTGGCGCTGCATTACGCCACCCTTTCCCGCCCCCTTTGCTTCTTTGTTCGCGCGTAGAATTTTACGACGTTGATACGGCCGGATCATCGAGTCCGGTTCGTAGAAAACGTCAGAGGAACCGCACACGTCGCCCGATAAAACGTCGCCGCAAACAAACGCGGTGGTGGTTGGAGAGCAGCGGGCGTCTTCTCTCCCGCGTGTGTTTCGCTTATGCGGCGCGAATAAAACGTCCGCCCGTCCTCCGCCCCCCAGCTCTCCCCCCATAATCTAATCTAATCTAAAGTGGACAATCTCGGACGGCCGGCAAAATAAGAGAGACGTTAATCTTCCCGCCAGTAGTCTGCGACCGAGCGGCGCGATCGTGGAACACCTTGCTATCTACGATTTACTTATGGGTGTACGGGGAGATTTTATAGTAAGAGTTACTATTGGATATAGTAAGAGTTACTATTGGATGTTATAAGCGAGAAACAACGGATCAGCATTCGGCAGTAATTCACTATCCTTTCATTTCATATGTGCTACTTGTATTTTAGGAACTGAAATTATATTTATATGCAAGAAGAATGATTTAATCCACAAAATTATTTTTGAGTTTTTGTTATCAATAAGCAAGTCCATCATGTCTTTCCATATAAAACAACAAAGATCTAAATCTTAAATTAATTACCCGAGCAAAAATATATCTAGTACAGCAGATTTCAAGACTAGTAGCTAGATAGTAATGACTAGATAAGTTTTCTAGCCAGTCACTAGCTCGTGACTGGCTAAATATTCTTACTCAGTCTTTTGAATGTCAGGACTGTCTAGTAACTATACCAATTATATAAATAGTGGCTAGATGGAAAATATTACACAGTAACGAGATAGAAAATCATCGGTAAATCCTGAATAGAAATTGGATATCAGAACTGTCTAGTAACTATACCAATTACATAGACAGTGGTTAGACGAATAAAATTATACAGTAATGAGATAGAAAATCATCGATAACTCTTGAATAGAAACTGGACGTCAGAACTACCTAGTACTTACACCAATTACATAAACAGTGACATAAATGAGATGAAAATTAGATAAAAAATCATCGATATATCTTGAGTAGAGATTGGACATCAGAACTGTCTAGTATATCATTTACGTAGACAGTGCTTAGACGAAAAAGATTACACAATAACGAAATAGAAAATCATCGATAAATCCTGAATAGAAATTGGATATCAGAACTGTCTACCCACTAGATAGTAAATTTATGTATAGATTATGACGATGTAATACACAAATTTACTATCTAGTGGATAGACAGTTTTGACATCTAATTTTCATTCTGAATTTACAGTACACTGCTAGACAATTACTAGACAGCGTTTGATATTCAATTTCTATTCAAAATTTACTGAATCTTTCATCTTGTCACTGTGTAATTTTTTTCATCTAGACATTAGATAAAACGGCGTTGAGTAAACCATATGTAGCTAATATAAAACGTTTACTACCGACTATACATACATACATACATACATACATATATATATATATATATATATATATATATATATATATATATATATATATATATATATATATATATGTAGTAGTGGTCTAGCAGGTAAAGTGCCAGACTCAAGAGCCAGAGGTCTTCAGGTTCAAGTTCTGAAGTATAAAATGAATTTTTCCAATAGAATGGAAATAATACGTAATGAAGAAGAATTACAGGAAACCAAACTCCATTGGATCATCTCTCCTAAAGAGAAAAAGAAAGAGAGAAAGGGAAATTATCGAAGAGAAATAATTTTTTCGTTTTTGCTATCTACTCACTGTCTAGTGCAGACTAGATAGTTACAAGTTATTTTTTTGTATCTAGCTACTAGCTAATTTTTCTAGTACAGCCACTAGAAGAAGTGAGCGTTACATTCCTAGTTAGTAGCTAGCAAGTACTACTAGTAGCGATGTAAGACCCAACTTTTCTGTGTCATTACTAGACGATCACTAGATTCAATTTTGCTCGGGTAAAAACAGTTCTTATTTTCTACTTGTTGCGCCATTTTTTGTTAGTTACGTTTTCTATATCTCTTAAGGATCAAGCTTGTCAATGAATACTCTTAAGGAGAAGAAAATTGATCATACTTATTGAATGATTACGAGCAACTTCAGAGCTGTCTATATTTTGTAAATCATATGTCAAATATTCATCTTTGTTTTTCTCGAAACGTACTTTATGTAGATTGGATCATTCTTGTATAATTACGGCCAAATGTGCTATTAAAATACTTGCTATGTTTCTGGAATTTACTAAGTTTCTTGGCAAGACATACTTTACCGACTACTTCTAGACTATCAAAAACATAATAAAATTGATAAGAATTTATATGAAGAAATGAACTATAACATTTTCTCCGTGCATGATAATAACTCTTTCGCACAGATTTTGCCTCTTTACGATTGAATTCGATCAGACACGTGAGAAGATAAATTATTCCGTGACGCGATATGAGAAATAGTTTTAACGAAGTTAGCGAATATTTTTTTCTTGAAGTAAAAATATAGAAAAAGAAAAAGAAATATAGAAAAATAGAAATATAGAAAAAGAAAAAATATAAAATATAGAAGGAGAAAAAAGATATAGAAAAAAAATTTCTGATTGCGGGCAATTACCTTTGAATGCTCCTCAAATGCTGAAATTTCACGTTTCATATCTCTTCATTAATAGATTAGACTATCTTCAGGATTACTGGTATGAATATTAAGATACTCATCCTCAGACTGCGTGAAGGCACCTCATGTCCAAGTATATTTCGTGTAATTTCTATATTTCATGACGTGATCGATCGATCGAATCGAGGTCAACGCGAACGAGAGTCATCGTTTAGATCGGTACGAGAAGAGACGACTTAAATTTTAACAACAAATCGATCGCGCGCACAAGATAAGATTGTCGAACGAATGGAAATAACGTCCTTCTTGTGTCCCTTCTCCATTTTTCTCTCCGCGCTGTCGGACGAAGGGGGGACGAAAAGCGTGAGTGAGGGCGAGGACGAGGATGAGAGAGATGGTGAGGGTGAGGGTGAGGGTGAGAGCGAGGGTGCGAGGGTTCGAGGGTTGGTACATTAGCAATGTTTTGTTGACACTGGAGAACAACGACGAAGCCATTACTGGGCTTCTGCCAACGCGATATAGCTCTTCGATCCATCGAGAAAGCCAGCAGACGGCGTACAAACCCGCTGTACGAACCGTTTTCTCTTTCCATCGATTACCGAAACGTCACTAACGTCGTCACCAACTACGTCACTAACAATTATTTTTCGTGCTTTTCGTTTCTACATTCAGGCTAGTGTGCACGCCTGGATGTCCGAAAATCCCGCCAAGGATTACGCAATTTTTACTTGACAAATTGTTTACTTTCGCGCACGCATCGCGGATGAATTATGACAAGAGAGCTGCTTGCGGTTCACACACTGAGAAAAATACTTGAAAATTTACTTGGAATATGAAGTTTGTTTCTGTACAAAAATTAAGTTTATTTCTGTGAATAAGCTTTATACCCCGCAAATAAATTTCCATGCGTTTTCTTCACAGTATATAATGAGAGAAAAAATATCTAAAGAGTAACAAATATTTTCCCGGTGGGCACTGATTCACTACAATCTAAATTTTTATTTAAATAGAGTAAACAGTAGCTTTTATAAAAAAAAGAACTAAAGTTTCTAAGACGATGTATGTTTTGTTATTTGAAAAATATTTTTCTCAGTGTAAAAAAAAATATATATATATCAGAATGAGTAAGTGTATTATTAAGAGAGTGCCTACCGAATTAAATATTTTTCATTTCCGGGATATTTTCTCCTTCACAGTCTGTCGGACATTACGGAAATGAGAACGAAATTATTCGAAAATCTCGATATTCCCACCACACATTTCCGAGTCAAATTTCCTTCGATTATCAGCCACTTTGCCGGCGATAATCTCGGTCAAATCGTCGGAGTGCAGAGCAATAAATGGAGGATAATCTCTCCGGGCGGCCATGGAATGTCCGCTCCTCGCTCCTTTATTTATTTCCGGCGCCACGATGTTGCACTTAGCCTTTCGTCCGTGGAGGAACGCGCGGCGGTCCCCCTGCGCGAAGATCACCCCGGCGTGACCTTCTATCTTCGAGGCTAGTGTGCGACGATAATAAAGACGTTTTAAGCACTTTATACAAGCGCGCGCGGTCTTTCTCTCTTTTTCTCTCGCAACGAGAACCAAAAAAATATACAGCGCGTGCGGCCGGGAGTTTATTTTCGACCATGAAGAATGAAGGCAGAATGCACTCATGGATGCACCGGCCGGCCTCCGCCGCCGCCCTGCCCGCCCTCTTGTTCCTCACCAACTGACTATCCAACCCCCTCTTTTTGTTTGTCGCTCCGGCGATGATCGAAATCGACGTATTTTAAGTGTCATATAACAGCGTGCTCGCAGCCATTGAAAAAAAGTCCAACGCGAAACATTTATTTTTTCAGCCAGCAATAGAGATGATATTTGACTGGAAAGGGCGGAGGAAAAAAAGGAATCAAACCGATTGACCGATGTTTTTCAATCTTCAAGAGCAACGTTGTGCGTTGACGCCGTGCGTGGATTTTTCTTTCACCCTTTCTTTTTTTTTTTTAATAAATAGTAATTACGGCAACGATTTTTATTGAAAGAAAAGGAAGGGGAGCGTTAATTGTCAGTCACGAATTGGTCGACAGACGACTTGAGTGTCGTTGTTTGTCTTGTTTGGCAGCTCTCATGTTTTTACATATTACATTATTCATAGACTAATGGCTTGGCCCAGTAGCCTTCCAACAAATTCGTACGCCACCGGAGGCGGAAGGAGAGGAGAGAAGCCTCGTGCAGCGCCTGCAACGCGACACCGCGCGCGTCAGAGAAAATTTTGAGAAGAGAGGCGACGAGAACGCAGCACGCGGAGCGGGCCCAGGGGGATCATCATCATCCGAGTCGCGGCGCCGCCTAGATCATCTTAATCAGCATCGCCGCGTTATCTCGCGTTTGGGCGATACACGCACGTTCCTCCGTCATCAGACATCGGATACCCAGAACAGCGACAGCGGTTCCGTTATCGTCGGCAGCAATGACGCGCCTCTTCAGTCGCCGGCGACGACGACGACGGCGACGACGGCGACGACGTCGTCGTCAATCCACGAGAGCGACTCGTCGCCGCCCAAGTGGCGCGTTTCTCAAAATGCAGCGGATGCACTTCGTGCAGAGGATGCTGACGGCTCTCTCTTTCTCACTTCGTATCTGGCGTGTTGCATTGGCCAGCGCAAATAATCGCGTTGCGGCCAGGACGGCGCACGCGTCTTATCGACGCCGGTCGATTTTTCGGTATGCAAAACAACAAGTTGCCGACGGTAACCGTCGACGGTTTATCTCGATCGCCGGCTCATTGTTTAAAGTGCGTTATGGCAGGAAGTGCAAAAGAGAGAGAAAGAGAGAGAAAGATAAAGAGAGAGAGTAGAGCAAAGAAAAAGAGAGAGAGAGAGGGGGGGGGGATTAAACGTGGGGGAGGGCATCAACGAGCGTCCCGGACGATTTTATCACTAGCGATTTCGATTCACTTCCGCTCGCGCGGCACGTTCGTCGTTAATTACCGATTGATCAGCCCGGTGACTCGGAGTACCCGGCGCGACGCAATCGACGACCGTTCACATAAATTGCTATACACATATTTATCGTAATTATACTCTGCAAGAAGTATAGACGGCGTACAAAGAGGGCAATAAGTTAATCGAGATAGAAACACGATCCGCATATATGGAATTTTGCAATAAAAATTACTATACTTTGTACTGAGGAATAGATCCTGCGATAGTTCACTGTCCTTTCGTTTCATGTGCGCTACTCACAGGAAATTCTTGAGAGATCCTCGTATATTGACTTTATTACTTGGAGAATTTTTTTATTTAAAGGCTGATAATCATTTTTAAAATCATCTAAAGTTCCCTGCGTCTCAGCGCGTCGCCACGCGCACCAGCTTGATGAACCCGGCGGACATAGGTTTAGGAAATGCTCCTTATTGACAGCCTATTCCTGAGCTACTAAAAACATAGTAAAATTGAAAGAATTCCTCCGAATAACACAGACCATTCGCCGTGTTATCGCGTGAAATTCACTTCGCCCCGCTCTATCAATCCTTTTTTCTCGCTCGTCGTCACGGCAGTCTGCGTTTCATCGAGCGTGCGCGTTATATCATGTTCAAACGAGGTAGTTAAATCGTTCGATAACAGCTCCCGGGGGAGGACTTCGGTCCCGTATTTGACGTTTTTTGTCTGTTGCAGACGCCCACGAGACGCCCCTGTCCCGAGGGGCTCGCCGGGACGCCGCCCCTGCACGCGGGATCTCGCTTCAATTTCCGACAGCGTGCGCGTTAAATGACTAACTAAATAATTACGGCACTCTAATCATCGACGTTGCTAAGATAATACCGCAGTCGTTCAAATTTTCGCTCGAACCTTCCTTCTAATTTCGATCCTAATTCTAATGTCTGGTCCTAACGATTAAAAATTGTCTACCGGACATTTCTAAATCCTCGAAATACGAATAACGTTAGCTTTTCAGGCCGTGAAATGAATCATCAATTATCATAAAACAAAGTGCGCCACTGTCCTCATATATTAGCGGAACTTTTGAGCGAGGAGTGCCTTCGTCAAAGGACACAGAGATCCGTCCGAGCCGATCCATGCGAATCGTGGTCACCACGTCCTGTCACGAAGGAGGAAGTGGGAAGCACCACCGTGGCGGGACCAGTGCATACACATACATACACAGCACCACGTCATGCTACGGGGAACGTATCGAATTTCTTATGGCTTCTGTGTATTCCCATGGACGGAGGCAGGAGGTCAGAGATGCGTCTACGAGGTGTTCGCGAATTAATGTACGCACGATTCCGCGCACGAAAACGGGACTTCGCGATGGAAACATGCCGTCAGCGAGACGTTGGTGATGCTACCGGGAATGCTGTGCACCTTCTGTTGTGTCACGTATCGCGGGTGAAAAGTAATTCTCCTATGTGAAAATTGAACCCAACGGAATTATACTTCGACAACAAGCTGAAGTTACTTTGGTCTAAAGAACAAGTAATCGATTCGAGTCGAAGAATTGGCAAAATAGGAGACGATCGAGAAGTAATCCCGACGGGATCGTGCAGATTGAATCGAGGTTCTTCGCGTCGGGGCTAAATAGCGCGAAACATAATTAATCCTAGGGCAAAGATCACGCGCGAGGATTCGCGGACACCCTATAGTCGTGTCCACGACGATGAATCCTACAGACCTATCCGGTGGCTTTCGGGATATCGTGGATACGCGTGCGGCATCATTCGCCGCATATTAATTACAGGAAATCCCACAAAGCTCCCTTCCTACCCCACCTAACCTTTGCGTTATCACCCATCCAGCAATATCGCAGAAATATCGTATTCGCTCAAACTGCTCGATTGCGTCGCCCGCGACCTTTTTCGCGAGAACGTGGTGCATTCAGTGTCGCTGCGGAAAACGACACACGCGATTCTATTTCCAGCTGTTTGCGCGAGCTTTGACAGCTTCAACGTAACGTCATTATTGTCTCATTAGTACCATCTTCACCCGCATAAAACACTTCTTTGGATCTCTAGTTAGGGTGCAACCCGACTGCCTAAAATAATTGTAAGTTGCGATTAGAACTGTGATGTTTCAAACGTTTGATTCTCAGTGAAGACACCTAAAATATTATATTATTTTCTCTGGTCTTCATTTTACGTTAAAATTGTGTGAAACATGCTAATATTTCAAATAATTTCATAATTTAGTAAAGTACGCTCATTTTTAAAAATATTTTATTTTTTGACTCTTTATTCTATCGAATACAATAGCAAAAGGTAGGATTTCCTGTTTGATATTATAAAAAATACACTGACTGAAAAAAGCGCGAAATGCCATAACATTTCTGTTTCGGTGCTGAACAGAGAATTTATTTCGTATGAGAAAAGAATGGAATCCCCAATTGGTATCGCAGTGGGGTAATCAATTTGGAGACAAATTCTAATTAGAAATTTCTATGCGAGTACTTATTCCGACGATAAAGTCGATTAAGTCGATCCGCTGGAGGATTATGTCTTTCGTCTCGTGATCCAACCAACACCGATATTGTCATTCGCGGGGCAAAAAGATACCGAACATCAGACAGACGAGTACGGATCTACATCCGTGACTAAAATACACGAAACTACATCGTAACGCACTGGACACTCAAAACATGCGCGGCTCTTCGTCTTCTTCATCTTCTTCTCGACGCGTATTTTCGCTCGCAGCGGCGATTATCGCCGCGAGCTGATAAATTTTGCGAAGGAATTCGCGAGAAATCAGTACCTGTCAGCGGCCAGATGGCCGAGCCAGTAGTTATTTATTTATTAGCCGCTCACGTACGGAAGAGGAGAGAGGTGGGTAGCGCGAGCAAGCGAGAGTGAGGAAGAGAGAGAGGGATGAGAGAGAAAAAGAGAGAGCGCGTGCATGCGACACGACGCTACACGGCGGAAGGCATCGCATTACGTAGTTATGGGGCCTTCGCTCGTTTCTAAAATCGGATGTAGAGCAACGACCTTCCAAACAACACCGGACTGCTTCTCTGTACAGACGCGAGCGCGAACGCGGGCTTCTATCCGCGAGAGACGAAAATTCCACGTTAACGTCCACCAATTACACAACTGCGTGTACCCGTAGGACACTTAGATATATTGCCGGATGTTACTTGCTCGGCGTGTTGCTTGACAGTACGGTTGTTACATTGAGTTATAGCTCGGAGCCGAGCTATCGATTTTATCTAGATACTTTCTTAATTATGCACTTTCTAGATTATGTCAGTTGCGTATCATTACTCTGAACCTATAGCACGCTACTGTTCCCGATTTCAACGTTCCCAACACCTTTTACTTAACAATAGCGTCAAAGACTCACCTATGCTCAGCGGCGCGATCTCTCTGCCTTCGGTTTTTGAACCAGTTGCTGACCTGCGTGGTGGTGAGGCCAGTGCTCTCCGCCAATTCTCGCTTTTCACGCGGCGACGGGTACGGATTGGTGGCGTACCAATCCCTTAGGACGCTCCTGGACTTCTCCTTGAAGCAATAGGACGTCTCCTCGCCGTCCCAGATCGTGCGCGGCAAGGGAAACTTACGACGCACCCGGTATTTTCCTGAAAGAGAAGTACGGCCGCGAACCTCTCGATAAATAAGAATCAGAAGAGGTCAAATTAAAAATAAAAAGAGAAATATTAAAATTATTGTAAATATCCAAAATAATCCTAATTTCGATAGTAGTCACTGTGCTGATGAGCGATTTCAGAAAATTGCATGATTAATCGAATAACTCGGCAATTATCGGCAAGCCGTCGCCGTCGCGAAAAACGGAAGAGGAAGTAACGCGCGTTGTCGCACACTTTGATTCTCCTTAACGCGCGCACAGTTTCTAACGCGCCTAAGTCGTACTTTGTTTCCATCTTCTCTTTTTTGGAGACGGATTTGGTTTCTGGGCCGAGTGCGACGCCGACGTCGGCGTCGTGTGCGCGCGAGAGACGATGCGAGAACGACATGCACCGGTTGCAATAAGATTGAGCGAGTAAAACAGGGCCAAGTCTATACCGCTCATTAGCTCGGGTTGCATTCGGTAATAACTTACTCCAGCCGTTCTGCCTGTTAATGCCCCAATCGCGCGGCATTTATTTTCGCACGTGCACACGAAAGAGAGAAAGAATATGAGAGTATGAGGGTTATAAAGTGTAAAGTATTAAAGTGTGAAAGAATATGAGAATGTGTGAGAGAGTGTGTGAGAGAATATGAGAGTATGAGAGTGTGTGGGTGTGTGTGTGGTTGTGTGTGTGAGAGAGAGAGAGAGCGTGCATCGCACATTAAAACAGCGCGATTTAAAATGCCGATATATTGTCTAGGTTTCATGCGTGATATAATATTCTACCGCCGATAAATCTCTCGTCGCAAAGGATCATCTTCATAAACCACACGGAGAGCGAATTATTAAACCGCTGGCTGCGTGAAATACGGAGAAGTTCCTTCGTCGCGCGACGCGAAGTCACGTATTCGTGACGATATTTTAGTTGTAATATAATATAATATTTCAAAGCTACAGAGAATCGTGTATGATTATTTTATGATAACATAAAAGCGAGACGCGTTAAAATTAAGCACCTTTTGATATGTTATTTCCTAAATTATTTCATTTTGCAAATACATCCCGATGTGTTGTATCGCATATTCTGCGAATTCACGTATCTGTATAAATTATCAGAATCGCACGATTGGGAAATACAGGATAAGCGATCTCCGACACATCGCGTTCGAGCATTAGATTATCAATTTGCGATGCGAAACGCGGCTGCGAGCATTTTTGTATCCGCCCGTACTTAATAAATCTTTCATTCCGGAGCGCAAAAAGTTGATCATACCGACGTTACTTGCACTTTCAATGACTCTTTAATCCGTTCGTGCGTCGCGCTATTAATTTATCCGGGGAGAATTATGCCAGTGAGGAGCTTACATAAACTCTCCTCATTACCTTCTTATATTGATTGAGTGCAAAGTGTTCTATTTTTCAAAATTATGAAAGATAGTTTTCATTTTATAGAACTTATTTTAATTACAAGAAAACTATTAAAAGCACGAATTAATTGCACACACGAATTGGACTCGACGATGATTGACAGTCGCGTTATTGGAAGACATCGCGCCGTCCAAATTAGTCCAAATAACGTCCCTGCGAGCCGCATGCAACGCGAAAAGCGACAAGATCGTTTTTACTAACCGACTGCGCCGAGAGGCCTTCCCCGCAGCCTCTCGGCCTCGATGTAGTGGGCCTTAAGCCAGAGGGCCTGCAACTTGGGATGATTGTTCGGGCTGAAGGTATGGCTCTCCAGGATCCTGTAGAGCTCCTTGAATTGGCCCCGGTGGAAGGCGACGATCGCCTTGGCCTTGAGCACGCTCTCATGCCGGTGCAACCTGGTGCACGCCGGCAGAGACCAGAGGAATCTGCTGAGCCTCTCCACGGAGCCTGCCTGCTGGAGAACCTGGACATTCGACACCATCGCCTTGAAGACGATAGACAGGGGGGGCACACTGTTAGTCGGCAAAACTCATCCCGGGTCTCCTCTTATTCTAGTGTATCTTGTATATCTCGCATTCACCTATCTCTCTATCTATCTCTCTTTCTCTCTGTCTCTCTCTTCCTCAGTCGATCACCTCGATCAAGGAAGACGAGTCGGGCAACGACTATCGATGACTAACGGGTCGCGGTCGGGATGTTTTCGCGCGAAGAGGAGTCGAGGGGATTTTTTGGAGGCATGAGGATTGAAAGGGAGCAAAAGCACGCTGTCCATCTATCAAACATGCCGAGGAGATTGAGTCGAGGAAACATTAAACTTTGATCGATCTTTCGAATTTATGAGTCAAGAAGATTAATCTCAATTTAATTCCCGAATTTCCTTCTCCTAAGTGTGGATTAGGTCGCTGTTGATCCTTCAATTACGCGCGTGTGAGTAGAGAAATTGTGGAGAAAATAAAACGTGGATTAGAATGATATTATAGTAAAGAGCGATTCGTAGAATTGCTCAAAGGAGCTGAAGATAAAAATCACGTGAGTTTGAGCAATAGCTCCAATTAATTTTGTCTTAATTGTTGACATTTGCAAATTCGAAGAAATTTCAAGGAAAACCAGTCGGAATGAATATGAAGTCTCGTTAGGTTAGAGTTACCTTATTAAACCCCTCTTGGAGAAAAACAAGTCGGAACAGCGCGGGCTCAGAGATAGGACTGGTTTACATTTGGTATTTTAAATCCGCTTTCTTTCGAAGGAAGGCTACTACCAGCGACTATTCAGATTAAGTCTTGGTTGGCTTTGTGGTTTGAAGGATTTTTTTTTTACGAAAACCAGCCAGTGCGGAGATCTGGGTTAGATCTGTCACACGCTCGGTTGTTTCTATTTTTTTTCATTTTTTTCTCAATAAAACCAGTCCAGATAAACTTTTAATATCTTATATTATCTTTTCCACCGGAAAGAACCGGAAAACTATCGACCTTGACTCGTCTTCGTTTTCGTTGAAGGTAATTGTTCATTATTTTTCGAGATAAATTTTGAAGCAATAGTGGATCGTAACAAACTGTGTGTGTTTGTTTTTCACAATGTGTCGTTTATTTTTTAATAAATTGACAATTTTCCGGATTATACTGAACTGTTTAAATGAAAAGTGAATTTAAACGAGGCGACATGTTAAATTGGAATAGGAGTCGTTGAGAGTTCGGAGGAAAATAAATCGGGATGCCTAATCCTCTTTCGATCAAATTTCGATTAACGGAATTTCTACGAGCACGCAACATGAGTCTTGTGTCCCAGAGCGATTAAAATAGCCCGATACGTAATTCCGCGAGTCACTTGGAATATCCGGGTGAAATATTTTCGGACAAGAGTCGGCAGTCCTGTGTGTCGAAGTAATGTTAGAATCAATAATCATAGATGACTGCTTCGTATATTTAGTTTATGGATTTCTCTTGCGAGCACATATATATGCACAAGGTGCGGGATGCAACTGAAAGTCGCGAAAGCCTCGAAGTTGAGAACGGGTATCGAAAATATCCGGAGTTCTTACTTGAAATATAACGTTATCACGCTTAAAATTCGCATTGGACGATGGAATTTAGCTGCGAGCTACCGCGTGACGACACTGCGTGATATCTTCAATGTAGAATGCACAGTTTGACAGAACCTGGCGACTGCTGATGTGCAAAACGTCCGACGTATATCTTTGACGTTTAACATTCGTATAATTTCTCGAAACGACCATTAATGAGCTCAAACGATCACGCGTAACACGATCCTAAGTGGAAGCATACGTCAATTTTATTTCGTCGTTATACTTCATTTTATCGATGTGAATCATGTTATCCTTCGTGCGTTTTCTCCCGCCAACATAATTAACGCCGTCGCGGATTCCGTTTAAGAAGTGAGTTATCTATTTGTCGGTGTTCTTGTCCTCGCGTCAGTCATCGACACACACGTCTGTTCGGTCTCTCGCGAGCGCTAGATTTTCGCGTGTCGGTGACGTGCCGTGTCAGTGCAATTCGCGCGCCACATGTATATATAATATATATCGTCTGGATATTACTGTGTTACATATCCTTAATGCATGTACATATGTACCTATAACCGATTTGTGTTAAGTGGACGAGACATATCGTAAAATCGATATGTGCAAATCTTACACGGTATGCAAAATTCTAGACGTTCGTGAATTAATAGTCTGAGAGACTCTAAAGTAAAAGTACCAATTTCAGGGCACGTACTTAATTCTGGGTATTCTTATGATTTTGTTAAATGCAAATATTTAAATTGTTTACATAGAATATACATACATATTCAATATTATGTATGTATGCTGAGAGAAAAAATATGTAAAAAATGAAAAAAGAGAAACA
>NW_022639515.1:536104-543584 GCF_010583005.1 Odontomachus brunneus | reverse complement strand
TATATATATATATATATATATATATATATATATATATATATTTACTTGAATCTAAATTTTTTTATTTAAGTAGAATAAACACAATTGTTTTCATGAAAATCTAAGAGAATGTATATTTTTATATTTATATATTTTATTTCAAGAGAATGTATATTTTCTTATTTGAGAGGTATTTTATGGTAGAATAAGTAAACATATTATTTAGCTCTACTGCGCGAATAGATATTTCCTTATTTTTTAGAGATATTTCTCCTCTCAATATACCAATATATATGTTTTATGTTAAAAGTTTAGATATTCGTATTTTAGATATTCGTAAAGTTTAGATATTCGTAAAGACCAAAACAGTAAGAAAAATTCATACTAAAAATCCTCCTTCTTTTTTCTTTAGTAAATATTCGACATTAATTAGGCGTTCTTTGTCACTTCTTAAGCTTCTCTTTCTACTTCCTTGAGAATCTATTCGGGCAACGCGAACGCGTGTAATTGCAATTAAATGGAAGAAGAATCGGACCAACAGTAGAGAATATTAATATCCTTCTGACGGAAAGTTAATCACTAGAATGAATGGCCGCAGAAGCGCACCACTGACACGGAGTTAAGACGTCACCAATTGTGCATAGTCGGATCTTTAATCATCGTTTAATTAGCGACACGAGCTCTGTACACTTGTCACCTTTGCTTGCTCGCAGTCGTCATTGGATGTCGTCGCTGAATTTTCGCGAAACGCTCATGGAATCTCGACCATCTTGCCGCGCGACACAATGGAAGGTCCGCGGATGTGCCGGGAAATGATAATCAAATCGAAATTCTCTCGCTGAATTTCAAGTATCACCTCGCGCACGAATACGCGCAATACATACGTGGACGTGAAGGACTGTCGGGATTGAGAAATAATACTCAAGCCGAATGAAATAATAGCATAATTTAACGCGTCGGACTATGCCGCTAAATCGGGACTCGAGATCGATGTTCTAAAATAATGTAATCCAATTTAAGGGAAAATTATCCAGTCTTGCCGTCTCCCCACTTTTTCCAGAATACGAGATCGATGTCGCGAAATTCGACGAGAACCGGGCGAGATCGATCGACATCCGGTGAAACCGGCGATTTATACTTCCTCCGACAAAAATGCCTCGACAAAAAGAGATCTATCGTGGATACCTCGAATGATACAAGACAACTAGCGCCCACGTGTCACAGAGAGTGGCAGCGATCACTATATTTTTGAACAAATCGATACGCGATAGCGACCCCAATCTGGCGGGTCACGACTCGTCCATATGACAGGGCGATCTTCGCGGGAGATCCTCGAAATTTACTTCGCGGAATTCGCGCGCCGTGATCGGTCTGTGCGACGTGGGCAAGGAGTTAAAGTCTAGCCGCATAATTATAGCGCCCAACACGGGAATACACAGCACGTGCAAACACACGCGTCGTGCAACGACGCAGTCTCGATCAACTGCGGCCGATTACTTCCGCGTCTGGCAGAACCCGTCTTTTCGCACACTCGGTATTATCTCGCGACGCTGGCCCGCCTGCCGAGATCGTCGCGCTTCTCCAATCGCTCGCGACGATTATCTTCTGACATATTACTTAAGAATTAACGTTGGAGATGTACAACGTATCTTTGTGGAAACTCGTTTCTCAATAAAAAAGATGTTTTGAATATGTAAGACTATATTGGAACATTATGGTCAAGAAAACTATTTTTTTAAATTAAATTCTACTATAATGTTAGCGATAATAATCCTATACGCACATGTTACCATCACCATTTCGGTATGTGAAAATGAAAGAATTTTGTGGTAAAAATTACTATAGATTTTTGTAGTCAAGGAATAGATCGACATTTTGTAGTAATTTATTATGTTCTTTCATTTCATATGTGCTACTTATATTTTAGGAACTAAAGTATGTTATTAAAACAACTGCTATATTTCTAGCGAAATTTCCTATGTTACTTGGCAAGATAGACTTTACTGACAGGCCATTTCTGAACTACTAGAAATATAGTAAAGTCGAAAAAAATTATGATTCGTGCCAAAAATAATGCTAATTTTAATCATATCAATCATTTTGCTCTCTTAGTGTAATATAAGAGATAAAAATAAAAAAAATGCACAACAATAAATTTTTTCGCAATATATCATTTTTATGATTTGATCTCGTCTTTACACTGCGAAAAAAAATCTAATCCCAACATCCTGTGAACAAATTCGACTCGAGTGTTTTTTCCCGATGCGAACAATGCAAACTCTGCGCGATTGTAGCTCATCCATTAAAGCTTCGTTCAGGCAAAGAAATTTACCCGAGACCTCGATCTTCGCCGACAACTCTGATCTTCGCGAATCGATCACGTGGGATCTCGGCGTGAGTGATTTGCGTCTTGACACGAGTGTGCGTTGAGCAATTAGCGGGTGCATTGCCAAGCGCGGGAAGAATCCGCGTCTTTCCCTCGCGTGCGGGACGAGTTCACGTAGGACGTTCGACGCAGACAAACGTCGCGCGCAAAACAATGTACATGTTACAGTAAAATCGTGCAGATTCCATGGAAGCGTGTGACATGCAGGCGAATCTTGGCAAAATAAACGCCACGTATTGTCGGCCTCCTGACGACCGCGCCGACGATTTTCTCGTCGTACATACGTAATCTTCGTGATCTCCACATCTCGAGACATCACTCGCGTGCGTTCGTATCTCTCTATTTAAGCTTGGACGTTCGAGAAATGAGGGAAATTCGCAACGTGAAGTAAAAAAAATTACCGCGAGATTCGTCGCAGGTGAGTTCTCGATTCTCAAGTATTTTTCTCGCGAACCGATCGGCGCCTTTCGCCGAAATATCGTGCGCGTCTCGAGGTTTTAATTAACTTATAGTTTATAATTTCGCATGGTGTAAGTCATCGGAGACCTACATTTTTGGGTTAATGACGCTATTTTGAAAGTATAATTAGTGAGAGCCGTCGTGTTACGTTTGTGAGATTGTAAATATGTACTGCGCGGTCGTCGGGACCGAACATTAGCGTTTATCGTATCCGTGCGCGTTCCCGCGAGGAATACCCGAGTTTAACATGCCGCATGTTCTGCGATCGCGACGCGCCGCATTGAGCAATCGGCTGATTGCACCCTCGCGAACAAGCGCGAGCGACAAGCGACTGGAAACCCTCCAATAAGAGTCACGAAGCAGGAGGTCGAAATTAACGTTGCGCAGAGCCACGCAACGCAAACGTCTAAATGACACTGTGCCGCGATTAAGTATGACTCGCTCATTCAGGCGCTTTCGAGCAATTCGCCCACTGAAATCTTCCGACGCAACAAAGTACAAAGTATTTTTAGAATATACAGGCCAAAATCATCGCGGTAATTACTCGATCCTCCCTCTTTTCCCTCATCTTTTTCAAATCACTCAATTTGACTCATCTTTTTCAATCACTTTTTAAAATTTCTTTTCTGTCCGACGTTTTTCATTTGCGAAATATCTTCTCTCTCTCTTTTCCTCCCGAGGATAACTTGAACCAAATTTTATATGCTTTGGTGTATGGGTCTCTTTCAAGGTTAAACATTTAACTTTACTCTTATCGACTGGCGCGTCATTTAGACATCTTCGTGTCTCCTGACCAGAGGAGGCTCTCTAGGAGAGCCCTGCGAAGCGGTAGCAAGCCGGCACACGACTTACCTCGCAGACACACGCGACCTGCTCCTGCGTGAAGCCGAAGCTCGGCAGCTGGCCATTGCCGCTGCCGCCGGCGGAGCTCGCCGGGCTATCCTGCGGACTGTAGCTGGCCGCTCCGGTCGTACCGGGCGTATAGGCATTCTCCACCGAGCCCGACGAGTGTCCCGTCAAGGGCGTGGGCGTACTCTGGGGGCTGTAATCCCCCGCGGAGCCCAAGACGTCCGCGCCGCCGGACGACGGGCCCATCGCACCCCCGTTGCCAGCGGTGCCGCCGTAGGCCATCATGGCGTCATCTCCGGGGTCCACAACGACCCCCCGCACGCCACCGCCGCTCTCCACCGTGGTGGTGACGGGACCGTCTTCCCCGCGCCTATGCGACCGGATGGACCGCGTCAGCCGCGTCACGGAACCTCGATCCGACGGCCACGCCGTTCCGAGGATCTCTCCTCCACCACCTCCGCCACTTCCGCTCACTCGCCGCTCATTTTCCACGCTGTCGGATCCTCCGTGGGATCACTGAGACACCTCGGCGCGCCCGGCCGGCGACATGGTCTAGGTGGATCTTTGATGCGGAGCCGGCGGAAGCGTTTGACGGGGCCGATGTGGGTCAGCGGCGAGTTTCCTTAGGCAACGCCTGAGCTTCCTTCTTTTATGGGGGTGTCTGTAAAAGCAGGATCGCGGTCATGGAGGGCCACGATGAGCCGTGGAGAGTCGATTCAGATGGTTGGCTGGTCCTGAGTGTTTTCCTTCGTTGCTCGCCTACAAGCTTTTTACGACGAGGTCTCAATGACGACACGTGACCCGGGCAGACGCGGCGTGGTGCTGCGAGGTCTGCGAGAGAAACAACAACGATAATAGCTCAGGGTTCCGGTCGGTTTTTCTGCAAACGCACTCGGCCTTACGTAGATGTAACTCGAACGGCACTCGCCGACTCGCGAGGATCACAGTCACCGGCGGAATTGCGTCGGAGTAATTTAAAGACTTTGATATGTACTCGCAGATTGCACTGTAGCGTAGCGTGTAATACGAGACGAAAGAAGATTACGAGTACCGCTCCGCATTCCGTCCGCGGCGTATCGCTATGGCCGAGAGTCTGTCGATGAGGCGTCTATGAGTCGTCGATGAGGCCCTTTTATCGACTCGCGGCCTTTTCGCACCCGGACGTCTGATCGGCGAGTCGACGATCCTCGCCCACTGTTGTCATCCGACCGGAGAGAGGCACGCGTGGAAAAATATTCTCACTCCTCGGGGCGCGGGATATTTCTGTATCGCGCCAGCTGACCGGAGCAGAGAACGTCGCGGCTGGAAAACACGCACGGCTCAACTCCCCGGAGAGCACGTAACAGCGAGACCTTACCGAGCTCAGTTCCCTGCGATCTGTTTCTCGTCCCCGACGGTCGGCGAAAGCGCGATTCGCAGATTCTTGCGATCTAATTCGCGTTTGGTCCCACTGATTCGTCCTTGCGACGTCTGACACGCGCCTAACGATCAGAAAAAAGTGACGCGATTCCAACGCGTCGCTGGGCCTTGTCGGTTGCTCAAACTTGAGCGCGATTCGACCGGGAAGATTGTCGCTTCACGATGCAAGCTCGGCGATCACAGCGCGACAGGTTCGACTCACTCCGCGCAATCTTCGTCTCCGTGTTGACTCTCTCGTCTTGGCACGATCTCACCACCGGAACGCTTCTCTCTCGGAACCTCGCTACACGCACACGAGCGTGTTATGTCATTCCCGCTCCCGTTGCGAGCACTTTCGCTGGATTAATTCGCAGTCGTTGATACACGCTCGCGCGAGGTCCGATCGCGAATCGAGCGCTGCTTCCTCCGTGTCGTTTCTCTTTCACTGTCGCGGCACAGGTTGCACCGTGAAATCCACGGGCTCGTGTTTCCACGGGGCAGAGATCGTATTTATAGATCGCTTGGTACACTCGCGAGCGCGTCGCTATTATTAGAGGCGCCTTAACGAGCGTCTCCCTCGCTCTCCTTGAACCCCCATCGACGCCTCTCGTCGCGGCGCTCTCTCTCCCTCGCACACACTCACTCTCTACTCGCTTCTCGAAAATGTCACCGAAACCGCCTCCACCGAATTCCCACCTTCTCGAACGGATAACAGGGTCACAGGGTGAGCCACCTTGTCGTCGCGGAGCTTGCTCTTTTATCACTTTGTCCACCGTGTCGACGATCGTGAATTGTTGTGATCTTCGTTACACCACGAAGCGATCTTCGGGTGACTCGAGAGGGCTCAATCTTTCCTTCCTTCCTCTCAGCCTTGACGTGCTTCAGACGGCTGATCCGCGAGTAAGATTCGACTAGCGGCTGCTGGTCTTTCGGGTGCCGCGCCTTCGTGTACAACGGGTGTGCCGAAAGATCCTTCACGCAGCCGAGTGGTGGTCTTTTCTCGGCTGATTCACTCCGGCAAGGCGGCGTATACCGGGTGAGAGATAGGCCGATCACCGGGAAACACGATGGAAAGAGAGAGAGAGAGAGAAGAGTTTCCCTCTGCGACGGAGAAGACCCTCGCGGATTCCTCCACCTCAAACTCGCGCGTAACAACCGCGGATTGTCCTCCGGTGATACGTCGGTGACTCGACGACGATGATCGTGTTGCACGGTGATCGCGAGGAACGGTTTCTCTCGAGACGGCGAGATCAATGGGGCCGTTCTGTCTCTCTCGCAGCCGCGCGAGAGAGAGACACTCTCCTACGCGCGCACCAGAAGGGACTGGCGATGCGACGCGTCGTCGGAGAGCGCGAGTGCGTCATGCGCGGCTCAATGCGGATTGGCGAAAGGCGTGGCCACGTTGACAGCTGCATGACACGTGGTGCTATTGGCCGCTGGGCATGGCCGTAGCCACCATCCTGCGTCGGCATTGGTCGCGCAGCAGCCACCAAATGAGCCTCGTTATGAGCGTCCGGCGTGAATACGCGAGAACGGCGAGGGAGAGATAGAGAGAAAGAGAGAGAGAGAGAGAGAAAGATAGAAATAAAGAGAGAGAAAGAGAGAGGAGACGCGCGGCAGCGAATTGCATCCAGAACGCGGATCCTTCCGAGGAGCTCGTTAAATTCCGGCCTTTTCTGGATGTCCGCTCTCTTAATGACGTGCGCGCGCGGGCGATGCAATTTTTACGCTGGCGAAATCCGCGGCGAATGTTGTCCGCATGTAAATCCCCAAATTACGCGAACGATATTTTTGTGTCCCGATTGCTGCGTCTCTTTCATCAACAAAGTCGCGCGGACAGTACAAACGGGGACATCAAACGTACACGGCTGAAATGTACAATGAGAACAAAGGGAAATATTTATTATTACCGTGCAGAATCGACGTGCGTTTTTTGCGAGGTCCATCACGATTAGGTGATCGAACTCAACCGATGGCGAGTAGTGGAAGACGCAGAATGGCGAAGGGCATGTTCGCAAATAGACGAAGGGAGCAGATCTACGAGATTTACACGACATGCGCGAGAATCCGAAATCGGACATGAGAAATTTATGTGATACATACGTCAGTTTCGGGATTAACGTCGTCGGTGTGTGACATAGCAGTCGCGTCATAACGCTGTTGTTACGCGACCGACAACATTGTTGTTTGCGATCGAATGGTAACCGCGACAATATGCTCCGCGCCGTGACGTTATTATTCATTGTGCAAATGAGTTACGAGGAGGAAAAGCGACACGTGTAGGAAAATAGATGGGGGAAATACTAAAGATCTCTATTGGCGTCGACTTATTCGTGCTCGCACATTGCACGGGGAGAGAGAGAGAGGGAGAGGCAGAGAGAGAGAGAGAGAGAGAGAAAGAGAGAGAGA
>NW_022639515.1:521076-536078 GCF_010583005.1 Odontomachus brunneus | reverse complement strand
GAGAGAGAGAGAGAGAGAGAGAGAGAGAGAGAGAGAGAGAGAGAGCGGAAGACGCGGGAGGGATGCAAGGATGGAGGACAACGGCTTATCCTCCGTGGGGAAAAATCGATTTATAGCACTCGCGGGGTTTATGAACGCCTCCACGGAAGAAAGGTACGTCGCTTAGAAGCTACTTACAACAGAAGTTGGATAAAGTTTCACGGACGGAGCGTTTTTGCGTTACTTAAGGCACCCGCGCGCGCGCGCGTGTTGTCGTGCTCGGGTTAGAATAACACACGCCGTGCAGTCTCCCCTCGCTATAGCGAAATCGCCGACCTCGTCCGATTTAACGATGAAAGCCGCTGGCGACGCGTTACGCCGCGATGACAGAGGTCCGCGATGTCGCGACGAAAAAGCAGCAGATATGCTGCTCCCTAAGTATGCAAGAGGGAGGTTGCACAGTGCTGAAAGAGTTTAATCTCTAAAATGGATTGTAAAGAAGAGCATAGAGTACAGCGATTAAAAATTCTGTTGAAAAATCTCACCGACGTAAAAATAATGTTCTGATATCTCCAGTCATTGAAACAACAGGATCTGTATTTCGAAAAACAGAACTCACAAAATGTGCGAGTCCGGCTGTTTCCGATTAACTGCATGTGTGCGTTGCTCATAGCAACAATTGAGACTGAGATAGGGTGTATTGCAAGTTACAACGCGAAGAATTGTGTATCCTGTAAACAGGAAAACGTCACGACGTGTTGTTTTTTCAGATGAGCTTTAAACTTTTAGGGAAACATGCCTGAAATAAAGCGTGTCCACCATATTTCTTCGTTTATCTAAAGCACGTGTATAGAGAGAAGTCTAGGGACAGGGAAGAATACCGTATGGTTTACGCGGATTTCCCTCGAAGGGACTGACATGGGACCTCCTTCAACTGTCATGGGTGTCCCATGTGTGGAACCCTTCCATCTTCTCCGCGGTTCTTCACAACTGATGATTGCCGAATTTAAAAGAGGGAGGAGAATTTTTATCCCTTATAAAGTGTTCGCCTAACGTTCCACGTTCGTGTCGCGTCGTAAAGCCACTTTTATTTTAGCCACTTTTCCGTTTCTTTTATTGAATCATCGATTGAATTCGTACTCTGAGAATTTCTTGGAGTGGAGTCTCACTCAGAACGAGCGAAAGGTAGAAGTATCTTCATCATCGTCTCGAGTGAAAATACTACCATTTAAAATCGCAAGAATGAATATTTCACTCGAGTTTGGAATAGATTCTGACTCCGTAGTGAATGTTTCAATCAATTAGAGTGAATATATCCTCATTACGATGGAGTACATCACATATTTACTCTTCAATTTTAAGTGAAAATATTCATTCGCTGATTTAGACTGAAAAATTCATTCTGTATGAGTGAAAAATCACTCGAATTCGAGTGACTTTGTCAATTATACAAAATTATAGTTATTTTTAATTCTAATCATATTTTCTACTTTAAAGAAAGTAGAAAACAAAAGTAACGAAAGTAGAGATAACATGCATATGAGATTATCACACTGACGTTATAGTGGAATTTAATAAAATAATGTTTTTTCTTGACTATAATTTGTAGTAATTATTTTTCTATGTGATTGAAGTTACAAATATCACACACAATCATTTTTTCTCAGTGTAGTCATTCTACTTTCCGAGTAAAATTTTCCTTTAAGAAATTCAGAGAGTATGGCTTATTGTAGTTCGCACACGACGCAGCGTCTCGCAATCAGCCACGAAACCAGAATCGTGAAAAGAGTGAGACACGACTCGAACGAATCGCGAAGTGCGGAGGAAATCTGCGTTCGTTGTGACGCACCGACGGCGACGCAACGCCGACGGATGGGTCTGCAACTCGAGGCGGCCGATTACCACAAACGGTCCTCATGTGATCATATTTCGGCCTGCAATAATAATTTTCGTTAATACACGTGGAAATATTAACACGCGTGTGTGTTTAGATAATACACGCATAAATTCTCGAAAATTAAACGTATTGCTTGCTTAGAGTTGAAGATTTATGTCGCTCTCTCGAGGAGCGATTAATTTAACGACACACCTTCGTGTGTATTACATTTAAAATGCATTTATTGAATTACCTCAATTGAAATTCGCTATATCGCGTCATTTATATAACACAGCAATTCGATGCACTCGTCGCACCGACGCGATAATCGACGCCGTCCGTTGCGTTCGGGACTTGATTCCTTCGAGAGAAGCGCACAATCGAGCCTCGAGAAGAGGCTCCGACACACCACGACGGAATTGATACATTTTATTCGGATTGTATGCGCTTGTCTGCCACCCGTGGCGTCGGCATTCATCCTCGACACGCGGATGCCGACGGTTTGTGGTCCACGAGCGAGTCGTTGACACCATAATGTGACGCCCAGGGACCCTCCCGGTCCGCTCTAAGAGCTGCGAAATCGGCCGTTCGATCTTGCCGATGGGACAAATCAGGGCCGGTCGCCGCACCGGCTTGCGTACGTCGTCCCGACGGACTTATCGGTTTACCCTGTAATCGAGCACGGTATTTACAAAAAGCTTCGCGGACGGCTTTAGGAAAAACGGCCGAAAATGCAACAGCATAGATAAATAGGGATTGAAAAATATACGTGTGCGCTGCGAGCTCGGTATAAAATGACTTTCTGTATGTGTTTTTTTTTTATAAATTTGATCCTGTGATATAATCAGTGCGTGATCAAATTTATTTCGAATATACAAAAGTACCAAATGCGTACTGCCTTGCTCTGCACACGCACCATTTGAAATGTATATTTTCAGGTTCGCGCGCAGTGGGAAGAGGGCGCAGAAAATATTCGAATGCTGACTGTCATCCAGTGATATCAGTGACGTTAATTGATCATCATGCGATCAGCGATGACAGGTGAACAAAACCCGCCGCATAAGGGCCAATTTTCAATAGTAGTCTAAATTCATATTTGAGTTTAAACTCTGTCTAAATATATACTGAGAGAAAAAAAAATGGTTGATTTAACAAAAATTATAATTATTTTGTACCCCATATTTTTTAATTGTTTTAAAAGGAAAATGATAGTGGTAACACGCATATAAGGTTATTACCACTAATATTATAGTAGAATTTCATAAAAATGTGCTTTTTTCGATCATAATTTATAGTGATTATTTCTCTGTGTAAGATCACATAGTTACAGATACCAAATATTTTTCTCAGTAGATCGATCATTGTTAGAAAAAGAGAAAGAACAGAATTTAAACTAAGTCTTGCTCTTTAAATATGAGTACTTGTATTTTCAACATAGAACATATGTATATTTATTTAATATATGTACACATATTCTCTATACTGAAAATTTAAACATTCGTATTTAAAAGCCAAAACGATAAGAATGTCAATAAGAATGTGATCAAAGTTAGATACCAGTGTTACCGGTGTCCATGCATTGGCACTTTTACTCTAAGAGATGACGTGAGAAACCGATCATTGCCGAAGTCCGCAATCCATGAAACATGACAGAAACCCGGGCGAATCTCATCGCTGGACGGGAGTTCGAGAACTGGGAGAGTTTACTGTCGAAAGTAAGATAGAGAGACCAGGTAAACCGCCAACATCTCGCGCGCGCGCGCTTATTAACGTTCTCCTGATCATCATTATTCCGGTGCTCGACTCGCACCTATGCGGATCTTTGCGTAAGAGAGCGCGCAGCAGCATGGCGCGCGCATTGACATTGATTCCCTTTGTCGGGGCGCACGAGGGTGACGCGCGGACGGTTGCGTAACAATGCGAAAACGCAAGAGAGCATCCGACGAAAAGCTCGTATCACATTCCCATAAGTGGCGGCGGGAATCCCGCAGAGACGTCCTCACGTTCTCCTGCTCTCACCCCTCGCCACCCTTCACCCAACTTCACCTCACCTCAGCTCGCCGCACCGCCACCCCTCTTCGTCCCCTTCGCGCTCTCCCTCGCTCTTGTGCCGCGATAAAAGGGAGAAGGCGTCAGGTAGGTGCGTACATACGCACATACATACATATGAAGCGCGATGCCCCGCGGCGAGGCCTGAATAACTCGTAATTGGGCCTCCTGGCCCACCGTCATTCACGCCTCCGTCGCGCGCCACAAAGACGTCCGTCTGGCGAAAGCGCGAGCGAGAGCGAGTCGCTCGCACGATGACTCGCGCCTTCGTCCTCTTCCGGAAGAATAATCGGCCCTTTCCGGTTCGCGTCGAAAGCACGACCACGTGTCGTCGTGTATCGTGGTGGAGTCGATTCGCCATCGGTGGCGGAAATCTTGTCGAGCAGTATACTCTCCATTCGACTACCGCGTAATCGGCGTGATACGTCTTGTATTTTCGACTGGAAATGGGATACATTAGCGTAATAAATATGCGTGCGTTGCAGTATTCGAACGTAATACTCTCTAAAAGCACAATCAGTGTATAATTCACTGAAATGCTATATTTATAACTAATGGTTCAATTATAAGCACTGCAATCGGTAAAAGCTCGTTGAAAATATCAGTTGATATAATTACTAATTGATATTATTTACTAAGGTAACGATTGTTTCTGTTGTTAACACAGTTTGCAAACAGTGTCATTACACGCAAATCGCATGGAAGCCGGCGATTACATCGTCAGAAACGTCAAAGTTGGATTTTATGTAGTGTTTAACGAATTTGTAGTGTACAGATTTTGGAACCTTTCGTCCACTGATTAAAATCAGTGAAATTTAAGATGAAGCAGTAAAGTGCAGATGTTGAAAATCAGTGAACAGTCACTGACTATTGATGAAATGTTCCTTTTCAATCAGAACTAGACTCAATGAAACTAGACTCAATCAGAAACATGTTTACTGATTCACTTTAAGAGAGTAGAAATGTTTTCAAGACGCAGTCGGGGATCACACACGCACGTACTTGCATGAACATCCGCTCGATTATTTATCGACCGACTTCTATCATATTCTCCGAGAATATCGTATAGATATCGGACAGAGTATGAAATAATGAAGAAGAAGAGCGAGAAAGAGAGAGAAAAAGAGAGCGAGGGGAAGGGAGAGAGATGGTGGAGTCTTTCTATTATTCGCGTATTAAATTGCACGTGCGAATTATCGTGTACTCTGACCTTCGATCATGATTCAATCGCGTTCTGAGGATCGATCGATACGCTCGTCCGCCTCTTCTTCCTCGTTATTCTCTACCTCGATAAAAAGCGGCAATTCATCCCCGTGTATAAAATCGCCGCCATTAACACTGCTCGGAAGCGTTCCGCTGTGATCCGCGCTTCGTTTGACAGCGGAATCATCCTGCTGATACGCTTTCGTCGTATAGAACGATCGATCAAACATCACGTCCAACGACCCGACATTCCTGTAATTACGTCGTATTAAATAACTCATTGTTGGCAGTAGCATAGCTGGCTATTGAGCGCGAATAGTCACGACACGATGTTGTAATAACGATTATTGTGAATATTCTCGACAGGTCTTGCAAATTGTCGATCGGGACAAAAGGGGATGTCATTGCAAATCGAAGTTTATCAGTTTTCGTGCGTAACGACAGAAATGAGACCTAAATAATGTCGGTATCAACCTCGCAATAATGGCCGACTCGTCACGAACGACTCCTGATCGACTGATAGGACTTGAAAAGCTCAATTCATTCAGCGCGCTTCTCAGCCTTGCTATCGAGCCTGTGAAATTACGAGTGTTATCCTTCTTCGACTGATCACACGTTTCACTTGCCGTCTTGCTCTCTACGGCGGACCTCCTGCATCTTTTGTCTTTCTTGTCGCGATGCTTCTTGCACTCGTTCATCTCTTTGAATTCACGCTCGACTCTCTCCTTCACCGATTCCTCCCTAGTCTCCTCCGCTTGCGGGAAAATGAGGAGATGGAAATTACTCACAAGTCCGAGGCATTTTTCTGCCACATGGCGGAAAGGATTACTTACGTTGTTCTGTGGACTGATCCTTTTTCGCGTCGAGTCCTTTCCTGTTGGCGCAATATTGCTCACGAGAGCACGTGGAGCTCCTCTGTGAAAGTTCGCATGGTTTCTTCTCTCTTGACGTAGAGTCACAGATCTGTGACTTATCAGGGACTGATTTTCTGGGCACACATTTCGCCGGACCTTTCGTGCATATTTTCTCTTTTCTTTCTTGCATTTTCGTGGTTTCGCACGTTTCCTTCGGTTTCTCGCTGAGTGAATTCGATCTTGAATCGTTCTTCTTGTCTTTGTCGCAGCTGGCATAAAGCCGGCGTGTCGCATCGCCAGTTCGTACACCGCGAACGGTGTCGGAAATCAAGACGCCGAAGGGCGCGTGACTTTGCGGATAATTGGAAAGAAACGACAGTTGGGAGTATCGCCGTTTTCCCGAGGAGCAGCCTGACTTGTGACGTTTGTTGCTACTGCTCCGAGAACAATCCCTTCTCCGGCCGCTGAATCGATTCTTTTTCAAGCGTTCCCTCAGAACTTTTCCACATATTGCATCGTCAGTCCGTTGTCTGCCGCATTTCGATTCTCGGAAACAATCGATTTCCTTCTTTGACGAATCCGTGCAGATTGCGCTATCCTCCTTGCGTTCACACGACGACTTCGACTGCCGATCTGGCAGTTAATGAGAGGATTAATCGTTAAGGATAGAAGCGCACATTGAGAAAAAGAATTGGAAGAAAAATTAAAAACAATAGAAATAAAAATAAGATATAAAACATGAAATAATAATAATTGGAAATAACGTAAACTAATTATTTCCGTGTCTGAGAATTTCAAGTATGTTGATCCAAAACGTTCTGCAATTGTAATTAACATTATACGATACACACGAAAAGCTATGTGATGTTTTTATGTTTCGTATTACTTCTGCAACGTCGCGCGTCGGTATCCGACGAAGAGATGCTGTTTCTTGTGGAACATCGTCCTTTCGTGTTGCAATCAATCTTCTTGCCGCTGCAACACCGTGCTTCGCCAGCGTTGCATTTCTTTTCCTTCTGCAAATCGGCGCGGCGGTCGCTGCACGTTTTCAAGTTGCTCCTCCGTCGCTTCCCGCACGTATCATCGCGAGATGAGGCGTTATTCTGGCCGCACGTGCCTTTCCGCAGCGTCTTCTCTCCGCAGATCTTCCTCTCGCTCTCGGATTCGCGTCGACTTTGCGACTTTTGCTGATTATCGTCTTTGCAATCAGCGGGCTTCCACGGCTTCGAAGTGTTGCAGGAAAATGATCGCACTCTTGTCAGGGACACGTAGCCTAGCAATGGACGCGGTTATTTCCGCATTTTTAATTTGTCTCTAAAGTGTCTAGTGTGTCTAATAACATTTAATATGTCTATAATAAAATATTAATAATATTAATAATAATAATAAAATATTAATAAAAAAAAGACTTGAATTAATGTATTTGAACCGCGCGTTTGTTGTGTTAAATTAAGGAAACTATTGGAATTAGAACTTGAGGTATCATAAAGAATTATCGTCGCGAATGAAAAATCAAGAATTACAATCGCGAACTTATAATCAGCTTCAAGAGGCACCTGAGTGTGATCGCGTGCCTCTCAAGGGAACGATCGATACGTTTGTATTGGGCATCCCGTTCGAGCCTTTTGTCGAGGGCGCCATCGTTTTAACGGATCTCTGGAGCACAGTGCAACTTTTTGAGGAGAAAACGCGACGTGTTGCACGAGGTGAAAACGACGAAGGATTCCGATTTGTCAGATTCGCAGCACGATCGTGCTGCAACAATTCATAGCGTGCACTTTGTTCTTGTCGCGCTTCTTGAATATGGGGAACGAAATCATCAGCCTGCACGTTTCTAAGCGTTCTGTAGCACGTCAAGTTCAATACCGCGTTCCTGGATATTGGATTCTCGTCCAGCAACGACGAGCCGTTGTACTTAGTGAAAGGTACTAATGCTTTTATGTGTTTTATCTTCGCGCTTGTTTCGAGGTGCAAAATGTG
Source organism: Odontomachus brunneus (assembly GCF_010583005.1). Classification (NCBI taxonomy): domain Eukaryota; kingdom Metazoa; phylum Arthropoda; class Insecta; order Hymenoptera; family Formicidae; genus Odontomachus; species Odontomachus brunneus. The sequence goes on along the minus strand of NW_022639515.1, from coordinate 528,137 downwards.
CGCGGGCGATCGAAACCCGAGGAACGTCGCGACAACTTCGGGCAAGGTCCAAGTCCTGTGGACTGCTGTTTTCAATGAATCGACTTTTGCGATCTTTTCCTTGCGAAAGAAATCGAGAAAGTTCCAAAAGCGACGTTTGAGCATGTTCGACGGTACGTGTGCTTCTTGCTAATTTATAAAAATATTTTTCGGTATAACGAGGTTAAAAATAAGCATCTTTATAAATGTATAAGCTATGAAATGTATCATCCCATCTGCGCTAATAATTAACATTTTTCTAGATTTTCCAAATCTGTATTTTTAATTGTATTCTTCTATTTATTTTCTTATCTATCAGCTCGTCGAAATATTATCTCAATTACGACTAATTGCTCAAGTTTTGAGGTTGATAAGTTCCCGAGGATACCTGCAAGAATTTGATGGACAGGATGTGTGATAGATCCTGCAACGCCCATATTTTGAATCCGTTCATGATCATACGTGCGATCGTTTGATATTTGATTATATAGGGAAGGAATTTGATTTACTTGGAATTTTGATGGTGGAAATGACGGGAAATTTTGTTGTAGAGATTGACCTGAACGTGGTCGATAGACCGCTCTATAGTGATGTCGCTTTAAATAATTGACGATCGATCCGTCCGATTGATATTAGGGTTACATTCCAAAACGTCTTTTTGAGGAAAATTCTACTGAAAATCCACTCAGTACATTGAAAGAAAAAATATAAATAGTAAATATTTATTTTATGGATATTAAGCATATTTCCTTGTACTAATATATTTTTCAAATAAGAAAATGTGCATTTTCTTAGAATCTTAAGAAAATCTTAATTTTTCATGAATTATATAATTTTATTTAAATAAAAACATTTAGATTAAAATAAATATGCTTTTAGTAATAAACTTTGACTACTTTTTGACCAAATACATACTAATTTTTAGATTTTGTTTCTCTCAATGTATATCCAAACGTAAACTATAGATCTTCAGTAAAATTCCCCTCAAAGAGGACGTTTCGGAATGCGATCTAGAATATTAAAGAGAAACGACGAAATTATTAGAATAAATAACAACGACAATAATCATTATTATTCCTTTAATGATCAGTCACGAGATTATCATATCATTGACAAAGATCGGTTACGCGCGATTTCTCGACGATGAAATCGTATTATCCGCTCTCGCGCGCGCGCCTTTGATCGAAAAATCTTATTACGCGGAAAAATCCGATTGGACATCCGTCGAATGAGTGCAATACGATATCTGCATTTTCTGCAGTTTTTAATGTAATGTAACGCAACGCTCGCCATCGCCGCGAGAGCGAGTTTAATGGTCGGCGAACGTGACTCTGCGCTTGCTGGAATTCGCTTTTCTTCCGCCGCGATCTTTGCTCTTCTTGGCGAATTTCAAAGTCTCGAGATGTTCGCCGGTCTCTCGCTGCCTCGCATGTTCATCGCCGTCTCTCGCACTATCGTCGGACGTGGTCTGTCGCAGCGAACCCCAAAAGTTACTCTGCACGCACAATTGTACGACACACGGTTTTTTTCTTTTTTTCTTTTCACGACAGAAACGAAAACGCGACTGCAATTCGTAATGTACGAGCGAGAATTGGCGTTCGCGGCTCTTCGCGATTCGCTTTTCGGTGGTCACCTGATATTCGGAATTGGCAGCTGGCTGCTTCGGATCCTGTTTTGCCGCTCGCGCGGTACGCGAACCTCCGTCCAACAGAACTCGCTCTTGGTCGTTTTCCATTGATCGAGAATCGAGCGAAACGGATCCCATAACTTCGTCTCTTTACTGTCATGAGCGGGAATCTTCGAGACGCGCGTGAGAGAATTGCACTAAGAAAAAAATGCTTGGTATTCTTGCTAGCTATTCTGTGTACAAAAGTGTTCTAATTACAATCATACAGAGAAATAATTGTAGGCAAGAAAACCTTTTTGTTATTAAACCTTTTTCTTCTACTATAATGTTAAGAATAATAACTTTATATGCATGTTACTACTACCATTTTACCATAAAAATATGGTTAGGTTCACAAATAACTGCAATTTCAATTAGATCAATCATTTTTTCTCTCAGTGTATGTGACTAACCAAAGTTACTGGTTAAGTTCTGGTTGTAACATGAACAAGATTTCTGGCTTGAATACAATTCCGATAACCGGAATGTCTGGTTCATATTTCACCAAAAATGTGATCAATTCAACCAAAATTTTTCTCGAAATATATCTTGCAACTTCTATGTGTGACTTAATCGACGAATTCGCGATGACGAGACGCGAAAATGGAGGCTCCTCGTCTTACCGCCGTGGAGTTTTTCAGAGTAGAAAACAATCTTCGCGATGCGTAGATCTTGATTCCATTCATGTCCACTCTTAATACATATAATTTTCGGAATAATTTTTCCCCCAGGCGTGGAAAGATTTCCACCTTCTCGTAACCAAATAGGAAAGTTGTGTAGCCGTTGCGTTTCACATTGCGAAACAGATCACGATCGTAATTCCGAGATGTGAATCTACATTGTTCACACTTCTTAATGAAAAACATACACGATGATGAACACACAACGGCGGCAACAGGCTTTGCTCTTTTACAAAAAGTACAACAACTGTAAACCGTAACAGACTCACTCTAAGAAGTGAAAGATACCTCGTGAGAGGACTCAATGCGCCATTATCTTGCCGTTATTCGCGGTTTATGCTTGTCGTACGCTCGTGTCTACTTCATCGTGTAATCACCGCATATATAATCGCGCCGTACATAATCGCGTGTACGCTGTCATTTACAAAGAGTAGAACGTTGCAATCACCGCGTTGCACAATACCGTCTGTTCGCCGAGTGCATCCACGGGGCGTTACTTAATCCGCGTAAGGGTGTTGCGGAACTTAGAACTTAGTCTACGTCGTTCCCGAACACATTAACGAGCCAAGTTCCCGTCGTTGACGGGACTGATACTCGCCGGAAGTAATTTTAGCGCGCACTTGGTTGCAGGCGGTGCAACGTAGTTAATGAGTAGAATCGTTGAAGTAGTTCGCCGAAGCGTTAGAACGAATGCGCAAAGTTGCACGGAGAAAAGTCGTACATTGAATAGGAGGAGAAGAGGTGGGGGTGCAAAGAGGCAAGGGAGAGCTTGAAAATAGAAAAAAAAGAAGGAATTGGCCGTTCGCGATATCCCGACGAACGCGTGCCTTCAAAAAAGAAATTTCTCTTCTCGATGTGACGCCGCTCTCAAGAGTAATTGCAAGATTTCAGATAGAACTCCAAATTGTGTTGTCGTGAAACTTTTCACACACAGAAGTGCTGCACACAGAAAAATATCTTTCTACTGCCAGGATTACTCAGTTTACTTTCCTTCTTTCGAATAATGGTTAATTTCAACAACGAATATTTTCTTAACAGTAACCTTAAGATATATCGCAGATTTAAGAAGAGCTCATTGTCATGTACTCAAAACATTTACTCTCTCTATAAGAATATTATAAAACTTATCGAAAAAAAGAGTTGGTTCGAATCTATGAAGTGAATTTGTTTTAATTTAATAATTCTTGATTGAAATGCTAAACTTGCTGAGATTCCAAATAAAGTTCAAAATTGTGTCCCCTGATGAGATGTTAGATGAGATTTCAGACTGATTCGAGATTAATTTCGAGATTAATACGGGACACGATTAATTATCAATGTCTCGATGTAACTTTAATAACGATCGATATTAATTCTCTTTGGAATCCAGTTGAGTCAATTAATCTGCAATGAATCGATTAAAGTCGCAGTCGAATAGATTACACATGCCTGCTCTATCGGGAGAGGAATAGCCGCACGGAATTTATCCGGCTGGTCGTGCTCGAACGTTCAACTAATTCGGCGTGCTCGTGATACGACAGCAATCAATTTTACTTAATGAACACCGCGTGCGCGCGAGAGCCAAGTGCGTTTCTCCGCGGACGCCTCGAGTTCGATTAATTCGAAACAAAGTTAAAGTCAGGTGACGTCCGGCCGGCGGCGCGAGCGAACGCAATCGAGCGAGTGCAGCGCGGGTAACGTAATACGGAGTCAGACTACCTGAACGATCTGACAGCCAGGCTCGAAACAAAATCGGTCGACGCATCCGAGACCGCCCGATCGCAGCTGGGTTTACGAGCCGACGTTAAATTACGAATAAATTTCATATCAAGCATCGAGCAGAAACGAGATACACAAATAGGTAGTTGAAGAAATAATTATGTAATCGCGGGTAGCACAAGAGCCACCTGCTCCTGTTCGATTGAACGATCGCATATTGGAGAGTACGATAAAATAATTAATTATTGTGAGTAATATCACGGTGAACGAGAGCGCGCGTTGTTACACGCGTATATATTTCAAGATCTACCTGAAGAATACATCGGAAATATTAATATTGAGGTAGTAAAAGGCCGTAGTAAGAATAATAAGTCAACATTAAAGTGTGTATCGCAAAGTATCATTGAGAAGAAAAATATCTAAAAAATTAGTAAATATTTCTGTGGTGGATATTAGTAACACATATTTAAATTTACTTTTTTTTTTGTTTAAATAGAATAAACAACTGTTTTCATGAAAGCTAAGATTTTCTTCAGATTAAGGAATTTACTTTAAGGAAATGTTTTCTCATTTGTGAAAATTATTTTATAGTATAAGCAAATATGTTGCTAGTATTTGCCGAATAAGTGTTTACTATTTCTTAGATATGTTTAGATATGTTCTTAGATATGTTTTCTTTCTCAATGTGATAGAAAATATATCTAAAAAATCTGAAACGAACACCACAAGTACCAATTCCGGCATATATTGTCAATTTTGAGTCGACACGAATGCCGTCAATTCTCAAAAATAATGGAAGGATCCGATTGCATTATGGAATTTGTTCGTCATGATATGTAATTTCCTCCTGACATTCAAACATTGTGAAATCTTAGTTCGCGATTTCGTCGACGGCGCAAATTTCGAAATGCACGGGGCATTTCGAGCCGCGAAAATTACTTTTCGTTAATACCATCGCGCGCGCGTTGCACATAATAATACACTCGGGCCCGATTACGCAATGGCCCTGCGATCGAGGGGAGCCGGGCTCCATTGGAGCATGCTCTGTGGAAGAGACAAACGTCAGCGGCGAGCAGATCGATTATTCGCGTCCATGGAAACCACGGATGGACCAATGCGAAGGGGCTACTCTCCTTTTTGGACAGGCGCACCTGCCCTTGCCACCCACGCGGTCGACCAATCGTGTCATAATTTATTTATTCGTTGCTCGCGACGCTTGGCCCAGAGGTTGCGCTTATTCGCCGTTGTGTCGCGTAATATTTTATAATAAATCACGCGACGTCCCTCTCCTATTTAGACGATTTCGTTCGTCGTCGGTGCCGGCGCAATCGCTGCATCGCAAAGTGCTCGATGCAAAGTGCAGTCGGCGATGGAACCTCGTCGGGGCGAATCTCATTCGAGAGTCCCTCGCTTGAATCGCGCTCATATGACGTTACGAGTGTCATCAAGTTGATTCTCAGGATTTATCTATCGAAGCGTATCGCGTTTCGAGACAGATCTCGGCCGAGTTTCGCGGCGGAAGCGCGATTGTAATCGCGGAACATCATTAACGTGCCGAATGAGCATTAATCAAGTGCGTCAATTGCAGAAGACGATTGGCGACGCGCATACCTCAAACATTTCAAGCGTTATCGTCATGTGATAGTGATATGTGCAGTTTGTGCAGATTGTGTATTGAAAAGAACGCATATATAAAAATGCATTCAAGTAAATGTTATATATTTCAAATATTTCATAAATTTGCACTGAGAAAAAATACTCGAAAATTTATTTCTGTGAAACAAAGTTTATTTCTGCGAAATGGACTTTTATTCTATAAAGAAATTTTCAAATATTTTGTTCTCAGTGTACATATTTGCAAGCTTACCATAAGTTTGTGATAAACATCAAATTTAATACACCAAATATATTCTGTATTCTAGCAAATTTAGCATTTCAATAAAAAATATTAAATTGAAGTAAAAATTCGTTTCACTCTCACCACATGGAGTCAACCCAACTTTTTCAGTTTTACAATACTTTCGTGAAGAGAATAAATTCTATTTTCCAGCATATGACAATGAATCTTTTTCAGATTTGGAGTGAGTATATTTTAAGATTGTTATAAAAAAAATATTCTATATTGAAGATGGCCGTCCAAGAAAATAAATTAAGCTATCGCTTTTCTTAGCACAATAGAATATTTTTTCATATGTACAAATTTTCTATCGATAGAGAAGAATGAGATAAATGAGAGCACGTTAAACCAGTTTTTGCGTCGTAGAGGAAGGAAGGAAGGAAGACGCTCGGAGCCGTTCTTCACGCCTTCAGCTGGACTTCCTTGCTGTTTGCATAACCCATAAATCGTGGCGGAGCATAGGCACACGGGATGCATCGCAATGCAAAAACGCCGCGTAATCTACTGCTGCTTGTGGGCGTGATGTATCGAACAAGAGAAAGAGAGAGAGAAAATCGTAACCGCACTCGGAAGCGCATAAATCTTCCAGTACGACTTCCGGCTTTTCCAGCCTGTCGAGGACTCGTCGAAGAGGCGCTCTCGTTTAATCCTGACTACCCGATTGCAAACGTAATTCTAGACGCGCGTCGACTACGACGAGGAGATCGTTTCGCGCAATTTTACATTAAATCGCGATCTCACTCGCGAAACTCGTGTGAGTAATAATCGCGAGATGGAATTACTTATGTAATATGACAAGGAGAGAAAATAATAAAACACGTAACACGGCAAGACAAATAAAAAGGATAATCCCGATCAGAGCGGCGGTGAAATACAAGCGCTATTTTGCATAACCGCGGGTGATATCGCGATTTCACATAATTCCGCGCAAAATCGCAGCTTCAGCGGCTACATTCGCGCATCGTACTCGGCGTTACCGTGTAATTATTGTCATCCCCGTTATTATCCTTGTCTCGTGCACGTCGTATTATGTGTTATACGCGCATAACGCGTGATGCATCGTGCTGCGACGCCGCGAGCGCGCGCTCGCTCGCTCGCGAGG
>NW_022639515.1:520733-521033 GCF_010583005.1 Odontomachus brunneus | reverse complement strand
GGGGGGGGGGGTGAAGGGGAGAGAGAGATAGGAGGGGAGAAGGGGAGATAAACGCGCGATATTACATCATTTGTTAACGAAAATAACGGCAGTCATTCGAGTTTGATCTCATGACTAAATACGCCGCAGCGGAACCACTCGCTGGAGCACCCGCGTGCATTTGCGTGCATACGCGCGACGCACAAACGTATCGCATTACCGCGGAGAGCAACGCCCATTATCAGTTTCGGATAGACACGTTGTGAGCGAATAAGAGAGAGAGAGAGAGAGAGAGAGAGAGAGAGAGAGAGAGAGAGAGAG
>NW_022639515.1:512576-519998 GCF_010583005.1 Odontomachus brunneus | reverse complement strand
AGAGAGAGAGACATAGAGAGAGAGAGAGAGAGAGAGAGAGAGAGAGAGAGAGAGAGAGAGAGAGAGAGCGTACAAAATCGACTGCTGCAACACGACAAACGCGTGTTTGTGTGATTGACATCCCGGCAACACGTCGCATGCTGTTTGTCGTGCAGAGAGAGATGCCGCGATGTTGCACCGACAGCGAGTTTGCGGGAATCGTGCGTCGCGCATCTGGGACCAACACCGCTTACGTGCGCCAAAAAACAAACGGCGTCGCGTATGTGTCGACGCAATCGGAAAATCACGCGGGTCGATCCTCCACGGAGGGTCATCTTTCAAGGCAAATTGTTGCGTTTTTGCAACCATATTTTTTTTCGTCGCTGTTTGTTCCTCGAGCGATTCGAAAAAACACTGAAAGTCGTAAACGGCCATTCTCGTAATTTTATCCTTTTTTTCGCGTAAAACCAGCGAAGGTCGAAAAGTTATAACGGCGTTACGACAGGAGCAATAAGTTATATATGTCGATTGTAAATAATATTATGTCTGAAAAATATATGAGGAGAAAATATCTGAGGCAGAGAGGAGTAACGAGAAAGACAAGGTGCGTGTTTATCCGAATCTGATATCCGAATTTTGGAGTTTTCGCGCGTCCAAGTCTCCGGATTTGCGCAATTTTGTCGAGTGCTGTATATTTCAAAGTTTCATTCCACGACGCGCTTCGGTATATCGAAATTTCTTTTCGTTCGGGAGATGCTATCAACGGTATCAGCCGTGCGATTTATCGTTTAGCAATTGCGCGCTTGCGAAACGCAGCCAGGTGAGATTCCTGTGGAGTCCAGACAAGAAGGGGAGAGAAAGAGCGAGCGGGTGAATGAGGCAAGAGGGAAGCGGAGGACACGCTTCGTGTCGATCGTATCGGGCCCCGAATCTCGGAATTCGAATTTGTCGTGTTATCTGCGGATTCCATCGTAATTGCTTATCTACGAGGTGCCTGCACGCCCGAAACGGCCGCATCCACCTACTTTATGCTTCGGCCCACGGAACACGCGCGTGTGCATCCTCACGTGTTCGCCCGTCACCCGACTTCGGGAACGTTTATCGTCGGTAGGCACGTCGTATACACGTTGGTCCTCCGTGCCCTTTTTCCAGCTCGCCAGAGAGTTCCGGTGGCGCCTTGTCTCGCAGTTGATTACGGGGATAGATATCTCTCACGTCGTTACGTAAAAAGAAGCGTTTTGTAAAATCTAACTTAACCCGGTTCTGAGCCAAGTTCTCTGAGCCAACAAGATTGGCTTGTACTGAGCTAACTGAGAAGAATACAGTAGCCGGTTGCAAACATTGAGAAAAAAATACTTGCAAATTTAATTGGAATATAAAGTTTATTTTTGTGTAAAATAAATTTTTATCCTGTACGAATAAATTTTCAAATATTTTTTTTCTTTTAGTGAATAGGTACACTTTCTATCTGAAGATGCAACGTTTCAAATCGGAATTGAAAGCCACTGCTGACGTGTATGCATGCGCAATAATTGGTTATGACAGAAGCCGAAATGACAATACAGCGTGTGACATTTGTGAAATTTGGAGAGAGAAGGAAGGATTTACTTTTAAGTTCATTATTTTGAAAAACAATCTTTATATATTTACAAATTATTTCTGTGCATATGTGTCAACAGTGGCTTTCAGTTCTGATAACTTGGAACGTTGCGACTTGGAAAGTGTGCAAATCGATTTACAGCCGACTATACGTATTTTTTCAATTCAGAACAATCGGGAACGAATCAACTTGCGCGTTGAGAATTGATCTCGTTGCTAGACGGGCGAAAAAAAATGCGAATAAATTTATGCAAGTTATAAATAAGCCAGCACATGACGCGTACCTTCGCGGAACACGCAAATATCTTCCGGCATTTTGGAGCTTCTTACGTAGCCGCCCGGCGGAATTAAACACGAAAGTCAACAACGGTCGCGGAGGGCCGCAACTTCCAAGTTCCGCGAAGGAAATCTAAAGGTGGAGTCGTAAGGTAGACTTGCACGGTAACGGCGAGTCTGGCACGAGGCAGTATGGTCGGGCTGGCTGGCTTCGTAGCATGATCGGACGTAGTTAGTTCGGGACCGAGCGGCACGCATCCCAAACTTTGATTAAACGAGTCGCAGGGTCTCGCGGCCCGACTCATTTGTCTGCCGTCTGCCCTCCGCCTTCTTCCACCTTCACCTCCACCTTTCCTTCCCCGCTCCCACGTGGCTTCTACCCGCTACCAAGAATCGCGAGCATTCTTTGAAATTTAGCCAACGTGCTCGAATACTTAATGTCCTCTCGAAACAACCGTCTCGTTTTATCGTCGAGACAATCGACGATGACGAGGTGCCAAATTCTTACGCGTTGTCACAAATTATGAAAGACATATGAAAAGTGTCAATACAAGACATCTCACGAGACGCAATATTTCTGAGAAATTATAACTTCTTTTATAAATTGACCTCTTCAGATATAAAATGCGTGATTCTTCTCAGGGTGGTTCTTTTTTAATAAGTATATTTATATTTTTCTTTTTATTGCTATTTTCCTTGAAGAATTTTGAAAAGTAGATTACGAAATATATCCAATTAAAAAAATACAATAATTTAAAATTTGCATGACAAAACTTTTCTGAATGTACTATTTAAAGGGTTCAAAATTCATTTGAGGAAAATGGCAGTGTATGTTGTTGCGCCTAATTTTTTTGTTATTTTTATTGCATTATGATTCAAGTTCTTACTCTTTCTCTCTCTCTCTCTCTCTCTCTCTCTCTCTCTCTCTCCCTCCTCTCTATTCAAGTTCGACCGTGTTCGGGGTCAAGCTGTGTCAGCGTCAATTTATGTCCATACAACCGACTCGTATGCACTCGCGCGAGCGGTACGTTGAATCGTCGCCGATTCGTCGCGCGTACAGCAAAACTGATTACCGTTATCGGTACTGGGCGTCGCCGCGGTTCCATAAACGGATAATGGTACGCCACCTCGGTCCTATTCCCTTTGGAACATCTGTATGGAAGCCGTCTGCGGGCCGTGGATGGGGTAGATATCGTGTTACTAACGTCATCGTTGGCGAAGCGCTTCGAGGAGAAGAGAGAAGAGAGCAGAGAGCAGAGAGAGAGAGAGAGAGACTCGAAACGTATGGAAGGGGCCCATGCGGACCACACAGACGGTTTCCAACGGGTGCGAACTACCGTGCTGGATCTCTCGATCTTAACTCTATCGCCTGGCGATCGAACGCAGACGCGACAGCCAGCCATCGCGCTAACTTGAAATGGAAACTCTCTCTCGCGAAGCGCATTCCGCGTAACTTGATAAAAGATTCTTCGAAGGTGAGATAATGGCGCGTCTGTTATCACCGCGTTGTCTTTTGTGAGGGGGCGAGAGTAGAGATCCGTATTAAAATTCCCCGACTTTCATTAATATAGCATGCTCTTCCCTTTCTTTTCGATAGCAGCAACAGTCATTATTCAATTAATCTCATTTACAGTCCCGATTATGATTCCTTTTTTCACAATTAGGGACCAATATCTAAGAATTTTAATATTTACTTAAAAATATTTAGCTAATATCTTGATCAGGTCGGTCCCTATCAGTTATCTGCTTTACATGAGGTGATATTATCAGGTTCTAATTATTAATAAAGTCGCGTAATTATACGATAATCCTTACTATTAATGAGGTTCCCATCGCCACATTGCGTGACAGAGCCGATAATATTACCTTGTAAAAATCTCAAATAACTGATTGGGATTAGTCTAACAGGATGGAATAAATTTCTAATCAGTAATCATAGTGCACTACGATCTACAGTATAAGACATTTCATTCCAATAAAGAAAAAGTGTAGCTTGCAGAGACACGCAAGAATGATGGCTGGCGAGTTAAGTACTTGTTCAGCAACTCGTGTTACTTTTGATGTCAAAAGTGTGTCTGCAATTGGTACACAGCGCGTGTGAAGGTGGAAGAGAAAGAGAGAGAGTAGGTTTAATCCGCGTATTACATAATATATACATGACAGCACGATGAATGGAGCGAGTCGGCTTTATCTACCTTTACGTATCACTCGCCGTTCTTCGCGCGCGTCCGCGTGCGGAATAAAGAGCGCCGAATTCTGGCGATGCACCGATGCATCGCTCGGCGCGGCCAGTGTATCGCACGTGTGTGGGTGTCGCGGGGTGGCCACCTGTCTAGCGAGGTATGCGCCGATAGTATCACCGGAGAGAAAACCGAACGAACGTACGGACGGACGAGCGAACGCCCAGCGCTAAGCAAAGACAAGGGCGGTAACTCACCCCGACAAATTATAGAGTGGCCAGACAGCGCGTCTCTGTCCCTCTCGTTTTGCTCCTATCCCCAGCTTCATCTAGACTTTTTATCCTTGCTCGCCGCGCCAGCACGACCTACTCGGAGACGCGATGCTCCCTTGGATTTTCTCACACACTCGGGAAACATGGAAACGCATCGGCATTCGGCGAACAACGTTGCGTACTGGGAGACGTCGATAGAGAGATACTAATCTGCTTCACCTGTAATAGCAGATTAATGGCGCCAATTTTAATCTGAGTATATCTACTTTTCACGAAGATACGATCAATTCGTCGTATATCGTGTACATTACATTTCTTTTTATAAAAAAAAAAAACACAAATTCCATATCTTGCAGATCAAACTTATTTAAATAATTTAGTCTTGCAAAGCTGCTCGGTTCTTTGAGAGAAATTTATTGCGATTTATGTAAAAAGCATAAGATCGTGATCTGCATTTGTTCGATCGACGTTAATCGAAGTGAGAATCGCGCGAATTTCGCACCAACGCTCTGCACGCGCGTGCAAACTTGTTACACACGCACATACACGCATACACACGCTCTAGACACCCCAGACACGGCCTAACGAGCCGGATCTCGCGCGATGTAAATTACAAATAATAAATATCCGGTCGGCGGCCTTATCGAGCCCGAAAGATCGGAGATTTCGGCGGCGGCGGCGATGGCGGAAGGAGCGGGGCCCCCCTCGCGCTGCGATGTGGGCGGGCCCCCTCTACGGGGCCCCCCACGGGTATAAAAAAGTACTTCTCGCTTCGTCCTGCTGGGACATTTAACCCATTGCACTCGTGTGTCGCCTGCACGCGATGCACCCAGAAGTCCTTTCTCGCGCGAGCGCACCGCGAAACTCGATGATCGCGTATACACGTTGTTCGCTGTCGCGTGTATAATTTCGGATCTGCACGTGAACGTTAAGTATCTTGATAAGGACCGCGTTAAGATCCCGTCAAAATCGCATACGTTTAAGATTAACCAAGTAAAAGAGAGTGAGAGAGAGAGAGACAGAGAGGGAGAGAGAGGGAGAAAGACTTCATATATTTTGATCCTCTGCGTGCGTTTTTTTGACCTGTAAAATTAGATGTTTACTCGCGTAAGTAGAAAAAAGGCACACGTTACCGCCTGTCAGTTTTAATACAGTCCATATTTCTTTTTTTAGGTCTTACGACCTCGCACCCTCGCTTCTCTGTTTTCAATGAAGAGTTCCGAAATTTCCGACTGAAGTGCGGACACCGCGGTTTTACCATGACAAAAGTCGTCGGTTTTACGATTTACCCTAGTCATTGTATTTCATTCGCTGAACAGAAAACTTCTTGGATATGTCGAAAAAAAATAGTGATGCCATCGTTAATTGATTGTTGATGATTTTCTTCTAATTATTTAATTACTTGTATTATAGTTTAGTATGATTGTTTTCGTTTTTTATAATAATAAAGACAGTCAAGTTTTTTATTAGAAGTAAAGAGTCTTAAGTTTCATTAGATGTGCATCTATATGCGTTGTGCACTTTTAAGGATATTAAGATAGTTAATATTAAACTTCCACACCACTTTAGAGTTCTCCTAAAAAACTTCCTGTAAGAAAATTTAGCATTTTTAAAGTTTTTTGTTTTGAAGCAATGTAAGTCGTTTTCTTTAGTTTTCAGTGAAAAAAGTTATAAAATCTAAACTTTAACATAAGTAATTTAATAATTAGGACAATCGTCACTAATCGAATTATTATTAAAAGTTACTTATTTCGACTTCTTTAAAGCGAATTGGAACTACTGTTCTACGACTTTAGAGACGCAGATAAAAATGCTGTCATCGTATTCAGCGATCCAGAAAAACGTGTATAACTCCTGTTATACATTTTAAGTAAAAATTAATTCATTTTACTCATTGTCCTCCTTACAATTTAGTACGTCTAAACGGATCAAGTGACGTGACTTAAAATGGCAAGAATCATGTAACATAAGGTTCAGCCAAAATAGCACACTTGGATTTGCAGCGTAAGTAATTGTAAAATTAGTGTGCAATTAAGTTAATTTAATTTCAAGCTATGATCCGTCTCTAGTCTCTGTCTGTTTTCCGTAACGATCGTGTATTTGCGCGACAAGCTGCGGACCCGGTTTTAAGAAGGTCGGTCCGTTTGCGGGACACCCCGTGGAGGAAAAATGTGCCGATACAGTTCCCGACGGTAGGTTAAGTAAGAGAGTTGCCACATAGGGGCTCGCGGTGGTAATTTAATCCCCTTAGACGTAGGTAGGTGCGTACTTACGCGCGAACGTATACGTGTGGCACGTAAGACCGGCCACACACCGGTGCAAAAGGACGAGGACAGCGAGAGAATAGCAGGGAAGCCTCACTGTCGTGCGGTGATCTAAGATGAAGCAGGATGGATGCCGAAAGAGGAGTCTTAATAGAGAACGAGGAAACGAAGGGAGGATTCGCGTAGATTGTTCATCCGGCAGCTGATGGATTAATGTAAATAGCGCGTGTTGCAAGGACGACGTTATTAATGCGAGTGAATCTTCGGCGAACCCGTTCAATTCGTCTGTGTGCTCTCGAGAAGTTCGGGAAATTGCCGAATGATCGTAAATCGCGAATCGTCCGTGACTCTTTCGGTGTGACGAGTCCAGATCGTTGGAACAGGTGAACGCGTATCGAGCGAAACCGACGAGACAAGCTCAACGTTGAGAAGCGCCGAAACTACTCTGCACTATCTCCGGTCTCTCCTCTCTTTCCTATTTTATCTCGTCGCGAAAACAGAGGAAATTCCGCTCTGTCGAAGCGAACAAGATCTCCGCTGAAACAAAACGGCAGGCACGAGCTGGCCCGTCGTCCTGCCGTTTTATCAAATACCACGGCTCGCGCGAATTCGAATTAATCGATACGCGACACACCGATGCACCGTGAACGAGGCGGGCTGTAGAGGAAAGGGCGGGTAGAGGAAAGACCGAAGAAACCGAGAAACAAGCGCACCTTGCTCTAATTAAAAGGAAAAAAGGAGCTCGAGCGAAACCGACGGGGAGAGGGAGAGAGAGAGAGAGAGAGAGAGAGAGAGAGAGAGAGAGAGAGAGAGAGAGAGAGAGAGAGGGGGGGAGAGAGAGAGAGAGAGAGC
>NW_022639515.1:499757-512313 GCF_010583005.1 Odontomachus brunneus | reverse complement strand
GAGAGAGAGAGAGAGAGAGAGAGAGAGAGAGAGAGAGAGAGAGAGAGAGAGGGAGAGACTGAGTAGGAGGAAAAGAGAGAGAGACAGCTTGCGCGGAAAGACAAAGGGGGCAGGAAAGGGAGAATGAGGAGGAGGAGGAGGAGGAGGACGAGGGAAGAAGGGGCGAGAGGGGAAGATAGAAGAGGAATACGAAGGAAGCTCGCCTTGCATGGCGGCCTCGAGTACCCACCGACTCCCACCGGCTGGCTGCACCATCGCCATCGTCTCCACCTTCTTCGCCCCACCTCCTCTGCCTATCTATCCACGCCGCGTATCCTGCACCTTCAGGGTGGCGTCACGCTCAAGACGCTTCCGGTGTTAAATTACCCCGTGGCTCTCTCTCTGTCTCTCTCTCTCTTTCTCTCTGTCTCTCCCTCTGTCTCCGTCCCGCTCGCTTTTTCTCTCCCACATCCCTCCTACGCTACGAGATCCTGCGATCCTCTCTCTCCGCTCTCCATTCTCTTGCTCGACGGGATTACCATCCCCCGAAAGCAACCACAACGATTTCTGAAATTCGCGCGACGACGACGACGACGTGAAGCCTGGACCTGTCATTCGGGGAGGTCATCTCGTCAGACTCCACTCCGTGGAGTCTGAGCCGCATTCTACGGGAGGAGATTGCGGAAATGTACGGAGAAAACGCGGAGAGGGGTCAGTGAAATGGAAAGATTCCGTGCGAGAGTGCAAGTGAGCGCGCGATTCGCGGGGTCTATTTCAGATGCGATTTTATATTTAGAGGTCTTATGAATTATCAACACGTTTCTTATTCTCGAGATGATATCTTTTTGATTTTCATTTCCTACCACGACAGAGAGTGTGAGATCGAACGAAGCTCACATATCGTGACACATGCATTGTTATATGTAAGACGACGTTTTTGATGAGAGAGTATTTTAAGTATTTCATACAGATGTATTACACCGAGATAGAGAACCGGAGGCTGTAGAAGAAAATTCCAGACAGCGACATTTATGGAACAGGATATCGACTGTCCCGGCGCAGGAATCTTCGATAATCCGTCCGGTCTTACATCGTGTCTTCTACGGCATCACTGCACTTCACGTCGGCTCTTTCATCAACGACATCCCGAGAGCTCATCTATTTCGTGAGCGATCTAGCCCAACAAGTATCCGTCTTCGCCGGGTAGTTTCGGCTTCGCGGCGCGTTCCTGCCCTTGACTTATCGATTCGCACGGCCCTTTTATAATTACTTCAGTAGATAATTAAAACGATCCCTCGGCGCACCGCGCGCGCTTCGTGCCCTCGCGTCGGAGGGTGTATAATCGATACCGACATCGAGGGGTGTCCATAACGGGAAACACCCACCCTTTCCGACGTTACGCGCCGCGTATCGTCCCCTAAATATACATCTTCCTTCCGTAAACAACCGCAGGGGCAACCTAGATACGTCGCGATGATTTTCATCGGAATAAGCGAACGGACGCGCGCGAGCGCATCATCGACGATTAATTAGTCGATAATCGTTATTGCTCTAAATTAAAGTTGATCATTACGCGACACGTGGTGGCAAACCGCTCTCTCGAGCATGTAACAAGAAATATAATTTATCTAAACTCTGAGAAGGAAAATATTTAAAAGATAGTAAATACTTATTTGATGAGTACTAATCACACACATATTTATTTAAATCTAAATTTTTTTATATACATATATATTTTTTTTAACAATTGCTTTCGTGAAAAGTCAAAAAAAATAAATACCCTCTTATATAACAAATATTTTATCAGAGTATAAGCAAATACATTATCAGTATCCACCAACTAAATATTTACTATTTCTTGGATATTTCTTCAGTGCATATATGTGCATATTTACTCATAGATAGAGACATCTTTTCAATTGTAACTATCTTTTTCATTAATATTTTACAAGGTTAAAGCTACCTCAAAGTGACAGTACGTCATCATCTCCCGCAAAATCCATATTTGCACGATATAATAAATGACGAGTTTCGAGCTAATTATTTTTCAAGACCTCCCCGGTGAACATGGACTCCGGCGAAGTGTTGCGAGAAACACATGTTATAGAGTGTAGGCGTTATCTTCCGAATAAAATTATTCCGCGGGTCGCCTTGGCAGTTACGAAGCCGAAGCTTAAGTTTCATCGGTTTTCAGGACCTGGCTCACCCGGCAAAAGGACGTCAAAAATCGGAGTTGTCTACCGTCGGACGGTAGGACACACGAACGGACGGATGGACGGATGGACGGACAGACGGACGGACGATGTCGATGGTGGCAAACTCGCGGAGGCACCGAGGAGATGAGGTCGGAGGTAATCCGATACCCAGCCGCACCGTCAGTAACGTGAGAGTCCCTTTACCCGCCTCCGTCCCTCTTTCTACCACCTCCTCCGCCAACCGGCTCGTCCTCCCGTGGACTCACCCGCGAATCCACCGGAGTGCTCGCAGAGACAAATCTCCTTTTCTTCGTCGCGCCTCTCGGCGCGCGGCAGCGGGGCGGGAGCGCGAGAGTGCGGTACGACGGTGAGCTATGAGACGCGGGAGGACTCAATTATGTCTCGCGAGGTGAGCACCGTCGCGTCACGTCGCATCGCGTCGACGCGCTCTTCCTCGCCGTGCGCCAAGTGAGAAAAGACGCGAGGCGACGCGACGCGGTGCAACGCGCGGTGCACTTTTCGCAAATTGCAGTTTCCAGTCTCGTTAACAAGCCGCGCGTCTTCGAAGAAATAAGGTGGCCCGATAGTATGCGCTATCACGGCCGAATACTCATCGGAACTTGATTAGAACGAAATCGCTGCCCGACTTTTCAAACACGCACATACATTATAGAAATTACATAATAAGATGAATCTATTGATATCTTTACGGCTAAGTAGATACACGATAAAAGACACAGTGCATGTTCAAATCGAGATCGACATTTCTGTGTTATATCTTGAACGTGCATTTCATATAATATCGTCGATTGTTATCTCGACTGTTTTGTGCGTTTGAGTTTATATTCACCATTTCTAACTGTTAAAATGACGCAATTTATATGTGACATGTATATTCTTGGTGATATACTTGTCACACCAAATAAAATGTATAAACAAGCTGTGTTAATATATTTGCTTTGTGTTAAATTGACACAAATATTAGAGTGGGTAAATTGGGATATGCAGAATATGTAGAATTCAACACCAAATTTGTAGTGCACAATTTTTTGTAGTGCAGTAACAAATAATTAAAAACAAGTAATTAAAAAATTTTTAAATAAAAAATGCAAATTTTCAGAAAAAGAGAAATAAGAACTCAATGTTTTAGTTTCAAACTTTGAACCATCTGCTGGTCCAAATCTTATTAAAATTATTTTCACATTTTCATTATTCGACAAAATTATTGTCATTACACAAACGTGATATAATATGGAAGTGATGTTTAATTTCTTTCGCGCGTCAAAGTCGTTCACGAAAATATTTGAACAATGAGACGTTTGCAAATTGTGAGATTGTCCGAATGTCTTTGCAAATATTCACGTAGAATCACTCGTTCTCAAGTACAAGTGCATTCTATTATCGCGGCTAAATCGTGGTGCCTCGTTTTCGCGGGGAATCGTACGACGGATTAGCTGGCCGTTTGTCAGGCTGTCGCGCATCGGCAAGCAGAGGCGATCATGATCGACAGGCTTTCTCTAAACCTATTATCGGCCCGTCGCCTCTGGCCACGTGTTGATCCACGTGCATGTCGGACGATACGCGTGCACCATATTTCCATAGATCATGCCGCACGCTGCGGAGGTTGTAGTAGTAGAAGGGTGGTAAATAGGCGAGGGTGTCGCGTAACGAGATCGTGGCACCGAGGAGATATCTCGTACGAGAGGTAACCTTCTCACCATCCATAAACCACCTCCTCGGTTTGCCGGCTCGTCGTAGCAAATGATACGACTCCCTTTTACGCGGCGGGCGAAGATAAAAGTTCCGGCTCTTGATAAGATACAACATGCAGCGCGATGGCGCCAAGTAACACGAAAATTATTCCGACAATAAATTAAACGCGTACAGTCTCGCGATAATTTTCTTGACAGAAAATTTATGAATTTTCCCTAAACTCATGTTTCTTTCTATGCAATAAAATGAAAGATTCGCGAGAAATATAATTCGCACCAAGTATAATCTGCGAGTGTGAAAATCCTCGAAGGTCGTGCTCTTCGAGCACGATCGATGCCGGCGCGGGACGATGTTAACATTAACGCAAGAACAACGCACGAGATTGAAAGATTACCCTTGCGAGAGGCTCGGTGCAAGAATAACAAGACTAATTTGCCGAGACACAATAATGAGGAGGTCATTAAGACGAGCGGATTGAACGCGTGTCCGTGCCCCTACCACGTGGCCTCCTTCTCTCTTCTTCGCCCGACACCCTTTTATTCAGCTGGGAGAGGCATCGGTAGTATCTAAAACCAAAATCGCCCATGACGGGCCGCCGCCACGTGCTTCTCGCGTCGATCACGTGCCGCGAATTTTCTCTTATGCTGTCCAACTTCCCCGTTGGATCTCTTTCCATCGTGATTCAACCGCGGGGGTGCATCATCCCTCGCGTACCTTGTGTATATTTTGTATGTGCCTCACGTGTGTGTCTGCCGAAATATGATACTCAAAATGTGAAATCCGGGGCTCTAATTACAGAATTTAGACATTTCAAGGGAGTGTTCTAATTTAAAAGGGCACAATAAGGTATTCTTCCGGTATTTTTGTAGGGGAAAGAAAAAAGGAGAATAACGTCAAACTTTGCATATTCTTTTAGTCTTATTTTAAAAACATATTTTTATTGCATAAATTACAAAAACGTGTTTTTTGTATATCTTGGTTATTAGAAGCTCGTAAAAAAAATTTATACGAGTGGTGTAAAGATTCTGGCTTTTCTAGATATCTGAAACGTAAAAACTAAAAAATTTTTTATTCAGAAGAAGTGTATTAAGAAGAGCTGTATCGTTTAAACTAGAACTAAATCATAACCATAATTACTATTTTGAATTAAATGGTGCCCTTCTTTTAAAAAATTTTAGTTTTTCCTAAAAATTGTTACTAGTGTTTTATTTAAAAAAAAATAATAAAAAATATATAATGTTTATTCCATAGTTTAAACGATAGTCACGCTTTTCCTGAGTAAGGAAATCTTTTATTTTTATGTTTCAGATATCCAGAAGAACCATAATCATTTATACCGCCCATATGTGTTTTTTTGCGAGCCTCTAATGATCAGGATATAATGTGTAAAAGAACAATGATTTTGTTATTTAGACAATAAAAATATATTCTTAAAATAAGGTTGAAAGAATATGCAAAGTTTGACATTACTTGTTCGTTTATTTATGAAAAAAATTCGGAAAAATAACCTTTTTGCGATCTTACAAACCAAAATACTCCCTTAACGCAAGACGCGCCTAATATGGAGTGTTACTCCTACGACATTAATATTGTAAATAAACCGACGGGACATTTGACATTTAAGTCATTCGGTATGATCTCGTAAAAAATTTTGGTTTCGCGCGCTGGATTGTTATTAATCCCGATATAACGTATGTATAATGAACGTATCCTTCTGCGCGCGTGTCCATGTCGCTTGGCGAATAATTTGACGAAAGCGAGTAATTGGGCTATGCTGGTCGCGAGGCATCCGCGAGAGAAATTTGCGAAATCTTCCCACGGAGCAATTCGTAATCTAAAATCCAATTTCCTGGGCGGCGTCGCGGCGCGCATTTACGAGTCGGCGTATTATGGTCGCGTGACTTTGGGGACCAGCACGCCGTTGGCATCCGGCAATGCATCGGTAATGAAACGAGGTGGGCAGGAGGCAATAGTCGTAAATAGCCGGCTACCTACTTACTCGGAGCGCGAGAAGGAGGTGTGGTCCTTCTTTTGCCCTCGTCGGCCCTTGTTGTTGCTGTTATTACTGGTCATCCCGTTGAGAGCCATTAATTCGGACGCAATAGAATCGTTTGTGATTTTTCTCTCATTTATCAGGCAGCGTGTGTAAGTTAAATGCGTCAATACGACTTTTTCTCGAATGTCTCTATTCATCAGTTTTCTTATTGAGGAAGCAATCATTAAACTATTAAAAATTCTCATCGTGCGTAACGAGGACACCACGGAATAGAAATCAACGAGATGTCCGTTCAGAGTATATTTATAATTTATGGTAATTTATATTTTATGGTAATAAAACTGTGTGAAGTTTTTGTAATCTACTCACAGACCGCGATACTTACACGGAAGAAACAATGTGATTGGCTCACACATAAATCTGGTTGTGTCGACTAATATGCCAACACTGAGAAAAAATACTTGAAAATTTATTTGGGGAATACAAAGTTTACTTCTGTGAAGTTGAGTTCATTTCGGTGGAATAAATTTGATTTCTGTAAATCTAATTAAAATCTAATTGGAATTTAGCTTAATTTCCAAAAATAATTATGAGTTTTAGTTAGAAATAATATTTAAAACATGTGATTTTAAGTGTGCGGAAATCCAAAGTTTGCTCAATATTTCAATTGATCTTCATTTTACGTTAAAATTGAATAAAATACATTGACCTTTCAAATAATTTTATTATTCAGTAAAATGCTCAAAATGACAGAGAACCCATGTTTAGGACAATAATGGGATTCCCAACTAGTATCATAGTGAGATAACCAATCTTGGGACAAATTTGGACATTCTAATGATCAGAATCAACGAAATTTATATGCAAATGGACCAATCACACTGTTTTTCGTATATTATTATTATCATGATTCTTTTATAACTATATATCTATTTTAATTAATTAATATTATTCTCGAAAAATATATTAATCTCTGTATTACTGTCGAAATAAATATGAGAAAGAAACGAGAAGTCGTGATAAATCCCGACCGCTTCCAGACGAATGTTTAAGATTCACATTACTGTTACAGCAGTAATAGTAACGTTAAAGCTGCAACACAGTAACGTTAATCTGACCGAACGAGTGTAAAATTTAGCAACGATGTTTTAGACATCATACGCGACCTTGTCGCGACATCATACGCGACATGATAAGTGCCAGAGGACGAGGTCGAAGGAGAAAGAAAGAGGGAAATTCCCAGAGAGCAGCGTGCAGAAATCATCGATCCCAGACGTGGATATTGGGGACAGAGACGACGGAAGAGGAGGCTTCGTCTCTCGAAATTGCACGTTCGAGCGGGACGACCGAGACGTTCACGGTATCCTGCGTCCGCGGTACCAGTGCGCTTCGCACCGGTAACTGGAGAACAGAGCCAGGTATCGGTTACGGAAAACTTCCGTGCACGCATTAACAACGTCGCACGTCCTCGCGCACGAGGGTCGCGGTGTGAACAGATACGCGACAGGTTCGTGGTGGATCTGGGTCGCGGGTTTAACCCTTATATCCCGGCGTGTTCTCTTCTCGGCGTCCCGATTTAATTATTTCGGCGTGTCTCCCGAAAATAAGACAAGCTCGACGCGAATATTGTTCAGAATAACTCTAGAATCAGCAGAATCAGTGAAGAAACAAGCGATCCGGACACTGTGAAAGAGCATTCAACATCTCCGCGTCAGTTCAAATTTTAAGCACTCTGGTCGGATACGAAATTATTTAATGAAGAAGATATTTTTATACGTGTGAAAAGTGCAAAGTGAATAGATGAGCGTTAAGAGGTGTAATAGCTTATCAAGGGATGCGTTATCGCACCATGTATCTTTAGTACATTCTCGTGAAGGAGACGCGTATCCTTTACACGAGGAAGACTTTTTGCGTCGAAATAATTGACGACATTTTCGAAACGAGAGTTCGTTTCGAAGGACAAGGATAGGTCCATGCAGAAGAGGTGCGTGGAGGATTTTTCCGAATGCTCAATGATCTCGCGCGAGAGAAAGGATGGGTAATAGTTTAGGTAAACGCGTTAGATCGTGAGAACGTACGGCGCCGGCGTCGTGGCGCGAAGAAAAGAATGTGACGTATAATACACCTCGGGGTCCACGAAGGCGTCTCTTCTGAAACACCAACAACGCGCTTGCTTATATTATTGCC
Organism: Odontomachus brunneus; assembly: GCF_010583005.1. Taxonomy (NCBI): domain Eukaryota; kingdom Metazoa; phylum Arthropoda; class Insecta; order Hymenoptera; family Formicidae; genus Odontomachus; species Odontomachus brunneus. The sequence goes on along the minus strand of NW_022639515.1, from coordinate 504,243 downwards.
TGCATACATATTTATGCGCGGAGGTGGAGGAGGGTGAGAAAGGTCGGCGATGGAGGAGGAAGGACGAGGAGGACTCGCTTGAGTTAGTTATTACTGAATCAATTACCCGCTCGTATTTATAGGGTGTAGCGTGTTTCTTTTCTGCTTCTCTCGCCACTCTCGTACTCCTCCACGAACTACGGAGGAAATGGGAGGCGAGGATAGAAGAAGAAGAAGAAGAGGAAGGGAGAAAGATATTACGTCGAGATACGACCGGAAACTCACGGGGCTCCGCGAAATATATAGTGCTGACGATGCGACGACACGATCGATAGATCGGCGACGTTACGAGACAGGAGGTGTTAGTACCAAATAAAATATGTTACTTATCACTGAGGTCTATGTTACAAAAATCATAGACTTTCAATTATTCAATCTCTAACTGTGTGCATTGCCGAAAGATAGAAATTTCCGTTTATCAGTCTTCATTTCCTCGCATTGCAGGAACGTTTTGTCGTAATTTAGTGTGGCGTTGATGCGAGAAAAGGAATGTTCGATTTATCTAAAACAAATTACGCTGATTTCGATGTGGCGCGAGTTAAATGAATATTTCAGGCATGCGGGTTTCTCGGACGTGAGGTGGCCGGCGAATTTAGCGTCTCGCGCCTTCGTCGATACTTATCTCTTATCCGGCGCAAGGCGGAATCACGAAGAGGGTGGCCTTCTCCCTTGTGGTACTACGCCCTTCGTTCGCAATTAGAGATACGAGACACTCGGTTATTATCTGTCAAGCGTAGCGGCGGCATGGCGTGGCGGCGCATGCACCCCCGCCGACGTGCACAACTCCTAATATATTCGAAACCCAGCCGAGGATTGTGTTGCGCGCGCGGACTGAAATATTCCGCGTCATAAATTCCGCGTACATCCGCAAAAATCCGCGACGCGAGTCGAGAAGTTTTCATTATCGAAGTACGGAATTGATGGGTACGTAGTATTACAATGTTTACTTCGATTAGCGTTGGGTAACCTCCTTTGTTTCGCACACCATTTATCTATATATATATAAATATAATAAAATGTCTTTCTGTATATCCCCTATAGACTCCTAAATCCTTTAATCGATCTGAATCAAAAAGTGTAGCCAATAAGCTCATAAGCTTTTAGTTCTATTTTGTGGCACTCGAAATCATAAAGTATTTTTTAATAAAATTGTAGCTATTAATGGGTTAATTAAAGATATATAAGTATCAAAGTGATGTACCACATCATTTGGGGAAAAATGGCGTAAAAAGATATGTATTCTGTTAAAATAAATAGTATCGTTGGTCCTTACAAAAAACGTATAGCAAATGTTACAAAAAATGGAATGAAAATCTGTGAATTATGAATAAAATAATATGAGTTATAAATGCTAATAATATTTATTAATTTAGAGTAACTTTTACTAAGTTCCGATTAGCTTAATAATTTATTAATTCCACTGTAACTAGCATAATTGGTCAATAGCTATTTGCTGGTCACAACGAAATTAATAAATAATTAAGTTAATCGGAGCTTATAAGTAAACCTACCCAAAAGTTACACTCCGATTTCTTTCTAATTTGGCACAAATATAGGAGTACAAAAAATATTTGGATCATATTTTTTTATTTTGGCCCACTTTGAGTTTGACGGGGAGTTTATAGCTTTTTAATATTCTCACTCCTATCATCAACAAGTGCAACAAAAATGCATAAGAAATAAAATTGAATACAAGATATAAGCGTTTTTAGTTTTCTGATCATGAATATAAAGTCAAATATAAATATAAAGTCAAATATAAAGTCAAATAAAAGTAAAATTATTTGTATAAATAATAAAATGTTTAAACAAAACATATAAAAAGTTGAAAAAAAATTACTTATATAAATAATTTCTCTATTTGGCCGAGATTTGAACTATTTTTGAGTAATTTAGAATAGATTTGAAATATTTTAAATCTCGTTTGAAATCTCGGCTAAAGAAATTTAGAATGGCTCATATTTCAGCTATGCCGGTTTTGTTAAAATTATTTAACTATATCTTGTATTCAATTTTATTTCTTATGCATTTTTGTTGTACTTATTGATAATAGGAATGAAAACATCAAAAAGCCCGTAAAACTCAAAGTGGACCAAAATGAAAAAATATGATCTAAATATTTTTTGTACTTCTACATTTGTGCCAAATTAGAAAGAAATCGGAGTGTACCTTTTGGGTAGGTTTATTTGTTAGTAATCACCCTTAGAATGCGTCTGCGGCCGACTTATTAGCAATATTATGAATACTAACATTTGTTGCATAGATAAAGGAAATATATCTTTGATTTTTATTTATGAATACAATTTTATCAAGAAATAATTTAAGATTTCGAATGTCGTAAAATGGAACTAAATTCTGTCGCACTCTTTTACTCTAGTTATTCTCTAGGACCCTGCGGAAAATACATCCCAGTGAATTTCACCCCCTTGAAATTTTGTGATAACTCGGACAACGCTGGGTAGTTTAAGTTAGTTTAGTAATAATCTGTCAGACCTTAACGATTTTTTCTGGATCTTGTGCAATCAATGCATGTAATAGTTTATTATATATATCGTATTTTTGCAGACTGTTTATTCGTTATTTAAAGTTTCAGTTCGAAGATCGAAATCAACTGACGATGAAATATCTCCGAAGGGTTGTATGAAAGCTCGTTTACATTATTTCTCGATGTTCCTAACACAAAATCTGACACACACGCACACCGAACATCGTCAACAAACATGGCTCGCAAACAGTTTGCGGATTTTGATTACGAGTAGTTGCACTACACATACAGTTGCCGACAATACTTCGTGGCTATTTTTTTCAGGCCAACCAGTTTCGAATTTCACAACGTTGAATGCGCACAGGTGCTGGTGGAATTTGCGTTTTTATTCATTTTCACCGTTAAGAAGACGGTGAAAATGAATGAGAATCGAAAAGTCAGATACATTAAACATATAATATCCTAAGACGGGACGTAATATGAAAGCGTAAAAAATATAAACAAGACGGCAATTAAACATTTACCATCGCTACTAATTTCTTTTTTCTTTGAAATATATATCGCGCCGTCGAGCATACTCTAAAGACAAAACGACTTTAGTATATTTCAAGATATATTAATGAACAGAAAGACCAATCCTGGAATATAGTACGAATCTGCAAACGATGCATGTTATTTATTTCGTTCTCGACGGAAAACAAAATACACGTCAACTATCGACTAGGGGGCAGTTGCTTGCAAACAATCGGCCAACGGTTCGCATACAGCTGACAAAATCTTCGGATTGCGCGATTGAAGCATCGCGAAATCCGCAAGAATTTACTGGTGAAACCGATCGCAATAACATCCGCTAAATGTATAGTTAACGGCGGCCGCGTTGAGTCTCGACCTCGAAAAAAAAGAACAACAAAAAAATGTTGAAACTCGAGCTGCCATTGGGCGCGGTCGCTTCTGGTACGAGAGATCCCACACGCGCAGGGCCGGTGGGTGAACGCTTTTCGCGATCGATCGATCGTTCGTCGCGATCGATGCGCCGCTCACAGACGGCACGTCGACGGAAATATTTAGTGACAAAGAGCCGCTAATGAATACGCGAATGAAAAATGCAGATATCACGGGACAAGGTACCGTCACGCCATGTACAATGTACGTATGTACGTACGTAGATACGTATAAATAGCGTGTCCCGGCAAGTTACATATCTGTATCGCGACAGAAAGAGACCGTATTTATAGGAATTCGGCATTAATCTCGCGAGAATTCAATGCGTGCGCGTCGCATGACTCTTTTATCCTGATTTTCATTTCGGTGTTGCACGACTTTTTGTGTCCCCTCCATTCCTTTCATTTCTGGCCTGTGACGGTGAAATGAGGAGACGAGCGGAATTTCCTTCTCTTTCTCTCTCTTTCTCTGTCTCTCAGCAACGCAGAAACGTGATGTACGGTCGTGCGAGTGCAAACACGTTACGCGGAATTTATATAAATGAGCGTGAGCATTAAAACCGGCCTTATCGATGTAATCGGATAGCTGCGTGTTTAAGTCTAAATTGTAGATTAGCCGCGGAGATTTTGTAATTAGACGGATAACTTGCTAAGTTCTAATGGATGTACAAAGAGGCGAAGGGAAGACATCGTCGTAGTTGCCGGTCGTAGTCGCGCATAAATCCCTACGTGCGCATCGCGCGCGTGGCGAAACAAGAACAACGGCCGCTGATATGCCCGGTAGCAAAAAGGCCGGATAATTTCGACGGGGGAATATCGATTACCGAATACCTCGAGCGAGTTACGACTAAGTTTAATTACTATTCTGCCAGTAATTGAGTAAATTCCTCGTCCGAACCACTTCTACCTTTCGCGTTCGTCCAACTTTTTACCCGCGATTCACATATGCGAGGAAACGATTGTCGAGAGACAGAGAAAGAGAGAGAGAGAGAGAGAGAGAGAGAGAGAGAGAGAGAGAGAG
>NW_022639515.1:458870-499544 GCF_010583005.1 Odontomachus brunneus | reverse complement strand
GAGACAGAGAGAGAGAGAGAGAGAGAGAGAGAGAGAGAGAGAGAGAGAGAGAGAGGTTTTCTATTTATTCCGCGATACTCTCGCTCGCGATACCCAAATCGAATCCCCTCACGACTGAGGAAATACTAATTGCATCCTACGCCTTAGTATCGGGCATCAGATTAAAATCTAACATGAGGTTCTAGGTGCGCGAGATCGTAGGAGAGCATATCAAACCTGCAGACGGCCCTGGCCGTAGAAGGACGTGGAGGGTGCCGCGGGAGTAGCCACCATAGAGGAGAGGAGAGAGACGAGAGGAAAGAGACGAGGAGCTCGGGGCGAGAGTGGTGTGGGGCCTAGGTGTTAAAACACGGTAATTAACAACGAGGAACGCCATGAAGAAGCGAGATGCGAGAACGAGAGAGACCACCACCGCTTTCTCTGTCTCTTTCTCTCTCTCTCTCTCTCTCTCTCTCTCTCTCTCTCTCTCTCTCTTTCTCTCTCTCTCTTCGGTGGCTACCAAGATTTACTGCCAAATGGCTGCGTATTTATGAACTACGCCTGGTGCAGGCAGGCGCAGCGCACACCCGCACGCGCTCGCGAGCGGGTGCGTGTGTGGTGGATGCGAGAGCGCGAGGGGCCGGCGAGAGAGTGGAGTGCTAACCGGCCATCGATCATGTTTCGTGGATAGTTAGGAGCCATGAAACATTCATGCGCGATCGACCACCCATCGCAGCCTTAGTCTTCGCGTCCGAGCCGGCGTTGCAGCAACGCAACGATGTGTGTGTGTGTGTGTGTGCGCGCGCGCACGTGCAAGACTGTGTGGACGTATGTGTGAGTGTGCGGACGCTCTGTCGCGCGAGTATCGTTCGCTGGGACCGCGGACACTATTAGAAAGCAATCGGGTGATTTATCACGGCGAACCAAGAGAGGATCCGTAGGTCCGAACCGAGGAGGTACACCGGGAAACGACGGGCTCGGATGTTTGACGAGCTGAAATCATCGTCAGACGATTTTGTATCATCGGTTTCGCGCGCCGAGTTTGATATTTAATGAATGAGAATTGATGACGTAATAAGTCTCCGGCAGTAACTCGATTAACAACGAATCGCAATAATTTCACGTATTGCACCTGCGCCGCGGATTTGCGAACCGTCCGAGACGAATTACCTCCCTCGTCCTTCGCGCCATCTCCATCGGACCCGACGCGGCACGACGACGATGAGACGCGCGAAAATGCAGCTGTGATGGCCGCGAGAGATCGGAGCGGAACGCGATAAGCAGCGCATCGGGCTCTCATCGATCGAGCAGGAGGAAGCGGGATCGAGCGGCGATCGTATATCTCGGCGCGCGCGGAGGAGGTGGCGGGTTTCCTCGCGGCCGACGGCATTTTCCAAGGGTGGCTGCTTTATTATCGGCGCGGGGCCTTAAATCTCGACGGGTCCCACACACACACACACACACACGCGCGCGCGCGCGCAGCAGACCCCGCGGTGCTCCTCGTCGAAGCGCGTCGTCCTCCGCTCCTACCTCGGCGTGGAGCAGTCGAGTTGTTGCCGGCCGTAATACATTATGCCTACCTAAGGCTGTTAGTGGCCGACTCGTGCTGGCGCGCGTTAAGTTATTAGAGAATCAATTACTCCTCGCTATTGTTTATGACGGGGCCCAAGGGCCCGGGACGCGCCCCTCGCTCGTTCTCCTCGCCTGTCCCTCTTGCCACTTACCTCCTCCGACGTGATACTTGGCGGGCTTTAACATTCGCACCACCATCCACCGCGTCGGAGGACGCATCTTGATCGTTCTTTTTCTTCCCGTTCGATACACGCGGTTTTTCTTACGATAACGTCACGCCCGATTGAATATTCATTATCACGCATGCGAATGTGTGTGTAATTCAATTTTCGAAAATTCTTATGGATAAATAATCTGTTATCGCCGTAATATTCTTTGATTTTTAACACTTTTGGCGTATCGTGCTAAAATAAAAATATTATAACGTTTGAATATAATACTATTTATATTCCGAAATTTCCGTTTGAATATAATATTATTTATATTTCGAAATTTGCGTTTGAATATAATGCTATTTATATTCCGAAATTTCCGTTTAAATATAATACTATTTATATTCCGAAATTTCTAAATTAAAAGCTATTATTATCGTTATATGTCTCGGGTGCCGAACTGCTCGGTCCGCGCCTGAAAACACAATCCAATCGATCCTCGTTCATTACAAGAACATCCATTTAGCGTTGACTCCTCGAAGCAGCGACAGGGAATATAAACGAGCGCTGTTTAGCACACTGGAGGTGCGTCGACATGAGCAGAAAGTACCCTTAATTTATGTACGCCGTCGCCATAAGTACTGCGCGTTACCTTGTTATAATCAATTCCCCTCGGATTTAAATTTACTTCCGCCTGTCGAATCTATCCTGATCGTCAAAGTTACAGCGTGGTGCTATTAATTATCAGCAGATGCCGCGAGTCGTGCGTCGTGAAATGAGTTAATTGCACACGAATGGTTTACGCGACTCGCGAGTGAAATTATGAAACGGGATAATGTTTCAAATTAAAGTAATTACTCTTTCGTCTCCGAAAGCGGCGGGTGATTCAGAATTCAAGTGGCGCGCATCGGAAAAGAAAATTTCGCAAAGCGAAAAAGAGAAGAAAAACACGGACGCTCTCGTGGGGCGTGAGGATGCCGCATGGCGGCACGAAGCGGCCTGTCATTAGGCTCGATATATCTCACGCCGGCAACAACACATCGCAAACAAGAAATGACATCGACGCCTCCTCTCTCGTTCTCTCTTTCGCGGCCATTAACGCGTCTGCGCGTACCTGCAACTTCGAACGCCTCCTCCGACCGACACGACGACCAGTTATACCCCGACAATTCGTGAGAAATCCCACGATACTTCATTTTTCGTTCGTGCTGTTTGTCGCGAGATTCAATAAAACTACAGGAGACATTTCGCAAAATTATACTCTCTGAATCTTTCGAGGTGAAATTTCACTTAGAAAGTGGAGTGACCATCGAGTCACTCGAATTTGAGTAGTTCTTCGCTCACACATAGAGTAAATTTTTTCTGAGACCCGTATTAATAATCGTTACTTAAAACTCCTCCCAAGTAAGATGATACTCAGATTTGAGCTCAAAGTTAGATGAAAGTTTTCCAGTTGAGTCGCGATTACAAGTATAATGACATATATGTCATAATTCAACTGAAAAATTTGAGTCTAATTCTGAATAAAAATCTTGGTATTTCACGTGAGACAAGTTTTGACAAGTAACGACTATCAATACCGACTTAAATCGTCGAGTGAATATTTTCACTCGAAATAGAAGAGCGAATTTGATATACTTTTTATCGTTACAAGAACAAATTCAATCTAATCGATTGAAACATTCACTCTTATTGGATTAAGACTTCATTCTAAGTTTGAGATAAACATTCACTTTTGTGATCTCGAGTAGCAGAATTTTCACTGTCATTTTGAGTGAAAATATTGCCACTTTTCATTCGTTCTGAGTGAAATTCAGGGAAATTTAGAAATTGTCTTTAAATAAAAAAATATTATTTTCTAATAGCCAGTATAACTGCTGATATGGACGAAAAGAATATACAAGATAATTTATATTAGATATTCGATTTTTAAAATGAAGTGATTAATTCGTAGAAATGTGTTCGTTACGCTTATCTTTCTTGAGTGAACGTAGACGTTAATCGTAGGACTACTTAATCTAAGCGAATAGCGTGAGAGCTTATAATCACGTGATAATCCACGCAACATAATCACACTCCATTACATTTGCATAGCAAAAAAAATCTCTCCCCGACAAAATTGATCGAATAAATTGCCTTTTTCATTACATAGAATCTCACGCGAGCAACAATGGTTGCTTTCCAACAAGAGACACAAGTCGACACAAGTATCATCCTATCTTTGTTACTCACTAAATGTGGAACAAAGATAGAATGATGTTTGTGTCGACTTGTGTCTCTTGTTGGAAAGCAACCAATAATGACAAATATAAACACAAACCATAATATCGCACGTTTGAAATGATCACGTTTCCTTTCGCCTGCCGCCATTTCTGTCTGTTTATGAAAAAGCGTTATTATTCTTATGCGCGCGGAACGTTGTTCTAAAATAACGTGAAATAAATTATTTCGACCGAGAGAAGAACACGGGTAATTACGCGCGCATAATTTTCGCGACGTTATAATTATGCACGTAACCCCGGACGTTCCCGTGGCTGATCGCGTCTGATTATATTATACGAGCCCCACATCGTTTTCGCGAAGCCAATAGTGTGCTCCCTCCCCTCTAGGGTAGTCTTCCGTCTACCCGTTCGCGAATCAATTTTTTCCCCGCGCGAGTGGACGCGCGTACGAAATTAAAAAAAGGAAAAAAAAAAGAAAAGAGGGGAACGTTCGCGCGTGTGTGTGTGTGTGTGTGTGTGCGTGCGCGAGAGAGAGAGAGAAAAAGTAAAGAAGGAAGAAGGAAAAGAAAAGAGGGGAGTGTACTCGGCAAAGTAATTTGATCCATGGGGCACACGTGCGTGCGCCTTGCAGTTTTCGCGAAGACGCTTAATAGATCGATGCACCTCCGAGCCGGAGCCGCGTGATTGCCCCGCTTGATGGCTTTATGTCTTCCGCGTCCGAGGATGCAAATCATCCGAATTGTCACACATTACGAGCGTATTACAGTGATCCGACGGAAGGATAACCTTAATAAGCGCGCGGCAAACTGCAGGTATCCGAGTAGGCGTCCCTCGATCGGCGGATCATCTTTAAACCGCCAGTAATCATCTCGCTCGTCCATCTCGTCGCTCTTAAATAGCATCAGGCCGATTCGGCCGAGACCAACACCACAACCTCTCGCCGCTTGAGAAGCCGAATTTTCTCAACTGCGTAGCCCGACGGGTTTGCGAGTTTACTTACGTTTACGTACGGCGCGTTCGCGATTTGCGTAATTTCTGCAGCCGTCAATTGAGCAACTTCCTGCTCTATCAGTAGCATCGATCGCACGGAATGTCGCGCTGTAAAGTTCATATTCGTAGGATTTTCCAAAGGAGAGAATATTTATGTGTGCATTTCTATATCTCTTTGATTATTCTCCACTTCGATTTTTTCCTCTCTCTCGAGAAAAGATACTGACTAGAAATTTATCCTATGGTTCTGAAGTTGATTCTAATCGGTTATCTGGTTTGTACAAGCTGATGTATTATTTGGTTCTAATTATAAATAAGGTCTTAATTATTCATAATCCTTATTCTTAGCAAGGCCTTGGTTGTCACGGTGCGTCACATGACTTCGATCAGAATCTGATGACATCGTATTATATTAATCAGATAACTGTTTGAGATTAATCTGACTAGGACTATGAGATAAATTTCGTCGGGAGTGCCATAAAGTAGGCTTGTTAAAAATTTCTGAAATATCTTGATATTAAAAGTTTTCATATCAAACCTAAAAAATTTCGCGATTGTCGTCGGGGATTGAACTCACCCCCTCCCCCTGCCTGTTGGAGAGCAGCAAAGCGAAAGCGGTGTCGGGTTTCACGACAGTTTTCGGCAAGAACGCCGTTCGCGGGAGAAACGTCATTCTGACTGAATCGACCTGACGCGTATCGTCGGGCCACGAGGGTCACGCAGGGTGGTGGGAGAATGGGGCAGGAGGGTGGGGGGAGGGAAAGGGGCCTGGCGTACGGGCCCCGGCCGCGATGTGATCTTATTATACCGCGAAGCGATGATGACCGTGTTTAGGTGTTGGCTTGCCAGATTTAAGAATACACCTCGAGCCTGGACGATTATGGTAACGAGGCCTCCTTAGTCACGTTGACGTGCACCTTATTCGCGAATAAGGCGCGATATCCCGTGCACGCACGGCGACCTGCACACCGGTTCGGTTCGCCTTCTTATTGAAACTCGCTGCGGTTGCCAGCCACGATGGCGGCTGCCACACGGAGAACTGTCAGGGAGCGTTAGTGCGTGCGATAGACGAAATATATGTACGTTCGCGGCGCAACATCGATCCTCCTTCTTCAGGAGGATTCCACTCGGACGGTACGCGAGAACGAATTAATCGTGCGAAACGGATTTTACGGTCATACGCGCGCGAATCGACGGGTATCACAAGCGAACGTGATAACGTCCCTGATATTTTGCGTAAATAACCATTAAAAACGATCGTTTTGTAAAATTACATTAATTTAATTTTATCGCTGAATGGGAGGGAAATCGATAAACAGCCGGGATTTACAAACACGTCGTAATTTGCGCGCAGAGAGGCGCGACAAATCATTTCTCTATTATTCAGCCTGAATTCGCTCGTCTGTTTGCAAAAATATCGCGCTGATAATGTTATTAAATTGCAATTACCTGTTCGGAATTACGTTTAATTAATGCGCGTGATAAGATTACGTTTTTGCGAAGTAATGCGTTTACGAATATGTAATCACGATCAATTAAGGTATTATCTAACTGCCGAACAAAATAATATATTAATTCCTTTCGTTTACTTTTGCGTTAGTGCGATATCGCGTAAACGTTACACGTTTCTCATGAACGAACATGGAGAAAATGTATTATAATTTTCTTTATTTTTCATATAAATTCTTTTTAATTTTAATATTTTTCTGCACTGATACAGAAAAAATATCTAATAAATAAAATATACTTATCCCGTGGGAGTGTACTAATAACATTTACTGGTATTAATACAAAATCTTTTTTAAATAAGAAAATATACGTTTTCTAAAAACTTTAATTTTTTACAAAAACAGTTATTTATTCTATTTAAATTTTTAAATGGAAGCATTTAAATTCTTAAGTAAAAATAAATAAAGTAAATATGTTGTCGCCGAATAAAGATTTTTTATTTCTCAGATATTTTTTCTTTCAATATAGCATAGTGCAAGAGACTAGACAGTAAGATTTGTTTCGCTAAGAAACTTAGTAAATTTCGCTAGAAACCTAGCAAATTTTTTAATAATACATTACAGTTTCTAAAATGTAAATAATACGTATAAAGATGAAAGGATATTCAATTACTGAATGTCGATCTCCATTCCTCGGTTATAACATTATGTAGTAATTTTTACTACAGAAATTTCCCTTGTGTATGCAGAAAGAAAAAAGTGGTTGATCTAATTAAAATTATAGTTGTTTTTGAACCAAATTATATTTTTGATTGTTCCAACACAAAAGTGACAGTAATATGCATATAAATTTATTATCATTAACGCAATAATAAAATTTAATAAAAAATAGTTTTCCTGTCTTGACCGTAATTTATAGTGATTATTTCTCTGTATGATTATACTTACAAGTGCCAAACATTTTTTTTTCAGCACACACACATCGCTGATTTTTATTTCGACGAAATCTTATTTTTCCAACTCGAGCCAACTCGAAAATTATTCGACCATCTAGCTCTCTCTCTCTCTCTCTCTCTCTCTCTCTCTCTCTCTCTCTCCCCCTCCCTCTCTTTCTCGCTTTCATACTGTCCGAACGAGGAAGATATCTCATCGAGAATAGATCATCTCGGAGTTCGAGACGGTTGTGTCGCGACGCCACGCGTGGTACCTCTCCCCCTTTCTCGTCACCAATAAAATCGATCCCTTCCTCCCTCCCCTCGTTCGTTTTTTCGTTGCACAGGGTGTCGTAGGCGCGAGAAAGTTAACAACCTGGCGGACGGTGCGAGGGAGAGGCTAGCGGAGACCAGCGGAGAAAATAAACGGACACACACTGCATCGAGGGAGGGAAAGATCGAGCAACAAGATCTCACGAGGTATCTCGATAAATCCCCTTCGCTGGACAAATAACGACAAGGCTCATTACTATAAACACGTCTCGCGCCCGCGCGCGTGGTCTCTGCGTGTGGCGCGTCGAGTTGCCCGCTCTCTTTCCCTCTCTCGCACGGCCGTTTATTTTTATATCCGCGTGTCCCTTGTTCGTTATTATATTATCCGGCACGTCCGTCCCAATCGCGTCGCACGCTCGACATTCTTGCGCGGCACCCGGCCCGAGCGAATATGAAGAATGCAACGAGAGCAACTGGACGGAGTGGTGTGTGCGATCGTCGCGCGCGCGCGAAAGGATGTCTCGTCGACTCGGCGGCTCGATAATTTGCACGTATTGAACTCGCAACGAGTTTTTTCGTTTGCCGAACGGTCGTCGTTATCTCCGCGCGATCTTAGTGCCCGATCTGTCTTGCGACACCCATTATTTTGGGGTATTTTTTTTTTCATTTCATTTTGTTAGTCGCGAATCACGCGGTTATGTCGCGATTCACATCGAGCTCCGGTAATTACCGCCGAGTACGAGTAGCAATTACGCTTCGCCGTTGCGAGGTGTAGATCTCATAAAAGTGCACATTCTTCCGTCGATGACGTCGCAGGAGTCGCGGTATCGACAGTGAGAAATAGTTCAGTAGCAACGAATTACGATCAAGTGAATTTTAATGCACACTGAGAAAAAATTTACTAAATTTCAAAAAATTTCAAATTTGTTTGGATAGTACTATAAAGATATTTGTTTAAATTAAATAATTATTTTCTAAAATTAAAGAAACAAATTTATATTTAAAACTTCTTTATTCAATTTTAGAAAATAATTACTTAATTTAAACAAATATCTTCACAGTACTATCCAAACAAACGTTTTTTGAAATTAACACTGAGAGAAATGGTTTGGTAAAGTAATATGGTGAATTTATATGCGATATCTGATTCACATGTCCAATATTCTGATTACAATGCCTCGACGCATCTAGTAATCAATATCAATATCGAGACATTTAATTATAGGCATCTAGATAGTTTGGTAATTCTCTCTAGACGGTGATATTATTGACGCGATAGTTAATTGTTACTCGCTGCGACGTTTCCTTTTTCATCTATACTAATTTGTAAAGACGTCGATGCTATAAAAGAATGGACGCTGAAACCGTCAGATATTAGGAAGAATGGAATTTCTTAAAACATGTCGATGAATTTAGAAGTAAATATATGAAAATTATATACACATAATATAGTTAGATTTTAGGTTAGGTTTTATTATTTCAATTATCACAATTTTATGCTGTACCAGACGGTTTCGTAAACGTATTTAAGCAACACTGTAATGCTACTTAAACAATGCGCTCACCAGATAGTTTGGTATCATTGACTAAATATCTTGTTATACAATTATTCACCATACTATTTGGTAAACCTAAATAGAATTCTGGTTAGTATCATCAGACATTTCCCTCAGTGTAGTAAATTTTTTCTCAGTGCACAGTAAAACTTAATGAATAAGCGGAATGAGATTTAATGGACGATAGTCCTTGTGTTTTCTTTTTTCCTTGTTTTCTGGTCAAGGATTGATAATGATACTCGCTTTCCTCATGCACACCGCGCCTAATCACGCTTCGAGAAGAAACGCGACGTCATTATTCGACCGTTGTTTATACGGCAGTGTAAACCGAAGTCCTGGCACTACCGCCGACGTTACAATGTGTCTGCGGGACGCCCCAATCGATACGTCAATTAATTTTTGAAAGGAGCCTGCTCTCGACTAATTTAAATGGCTAGACGGTTCACGGGGGGGCCCGTGCGCAACGCACCTGGCGATTTTCTCCTTTCCGAACCCGTGTTTTTGCCTAACTATCATTATCGTGACTACATTACGGCGCAGCGCGAGATACGCGCAGCCAAGAGTTAATCTAAGTCTGTACATTCGATAACAAAATTACGTGCGCGTAATTAGAACACAGATGCTGTGTAAAACCGTTAATTCCACGTTACAGCCTTGTTCAATTTGCGGAGATGAACAATATATTTATTCAGTGTAAATATAAAGACGATTCACGGCGAATATTTAGTCTGAATTGAAACTTTGGTTCTACATTCATGCTGCAACTTCTATCGAACTTGACGGACGGATGAAGAAGCTTGAGAAATTGTATTACGAATGATTATTTGCTGCAGTCTTCCTTTCGCGTTGAGACTCGAGGAAGAACTTATCTCTCAGAAATATTTATATTCAATTACTTGAATATTCAATCAGCATTTAATATTTATCTCTCAAGGAGCAATGTATTAATTATGCAATTTATTCAACTGCAATTATAACATGCGATGTAAGCAGATATTCAATAATTAATTATTTAAGAATTTATTATTATATAATATCATTCCATATATATAACAATTTATTATTGAATAATTAACATATTAATCGCGCGCTAGAAAAGTCTCATTGATATGTGCGTAAAGCGTGACTAATCGCAGCTAAAGAATCAAATATCGTAGTCGATAAGAAGTTAAGGAAATTAGTTGATAAATATATACATCAGAGTAGGTGTATGTATTTATCATAATTTTTCAATTATCCGAATTTTAATTAAGATTTACAGCAATTCATGTGTGAAACCACTGTGACAGTTAACATGTTAAATTACGGAGTTAATGACAAAATAAAGGAGCGTAAACTCCAACAATATTATTTACCAACAGAGATCTAAATTTATATTCGGCACAATAAAACAAGACTGAGCAGCAATGCAAAGAAAATATTTGAAGATACAAATAAGGTCCTGCTCGATATTTCTCTGAGAAGCATTATTAGATGTAAAAATCAGCATTTGCGAAATTTATATAAAATTCTAAGGTCGGCATTCATAGTTTGGAACTATTTAATCGAGAGCACAATTCTTAAATAATCTTTGAGATTAATTCATCATAATTGATTGCACACTGTTACGTAGATACTCGGAGTAATATTTCTTGTACAAACTAAATATAGATGCGAATTAATAAATGGACACAAAATTTATAAAGCTACAATTGTTTGTAGCGATGACATACCACGAATGCCGCCCTAAATTTCGACTCGACATGTCTCCTCATTTTCGGAGACTTCGTCGAACGTTCGTCAAAATTATGGCACAATAAATAATTTAACGCACCTGAAAATATACGATGTAACTCTGCTCGCGTCCTCCCTCCTGGATTCCCGATTCAGTATCCTGATGGCTCTTGGTTGCTTTAGATACTCCATCGTAGTTCACTGACACTCGCATAAACGCGACTCAATTGGAGAAACACTTGTCAATTAATGCGATCCCGATGAGAGCGCGTTTTAATATCACAAGAGTCGATGAAATACTCTAATCGCACGAGTGATACGGAACGATACGGAGAACAACCCGATTGATTATAATTACTAACAAGTAATAATTACCCAAGTGCCACACGCCAATCTTTTTAAAACTTTGCACACATGTAGTACATCGAAAAACATTAGACACGTACTTTTTTATTTTGGCTAACAAGGTATTTTAAGGTTAGAAAATGCATTCGAAAATTTAACACTCTATAGCACAATGATAACTAACGTTACTGCTGAGCGTCATTCTTTTACAGCTTTTACGACATTATTCTATTATAATTTCATTGTCTGAATGTTTCTAAAGTAGCTAATTATGATTTTGACATTAGTTTGTAATTGTAATCATGCACTGTTAAATATTGGAGGGTCAAATTTAAACCAATTTCTTGAGTTAAATAATATTTAGTTATTTTTAACTATCATGTGTGTCAAAATTTACTATTTTAACACAAAACATGTGTTTAAAAAAAAAACTACATCTAATCAACCCATTTAAAACAATATTAAGTCATTTTTTACTAAAACAAAGGTTACATTAACATGCACATAATAAAAAATAAACTAAATTTTAGTTAAATTTAATACATTTCTTAAGTTAAATTATTTAACTCTATTACATTAGTTAAATTAACGACATATTTAGTAGGAGCAGTGGCGACTTATAGGAATGGTTAAAAATAACTCAAATTGAGTATAATTTGACACTACGGATTTAATAGTCTGGGTCTAAAAAACTTCTTCAAAACTGACTTTGAATAAAGTCTTTGAAATGTCTGCGATTTTGGTCCGCTATTTTGAATCTCGCAAAACTAATGTCAAAATTATAATTAGCGACTTCAGAAACATTCAGACAATGAAATTATTATAATGTCGTAAAAGCTGTAAAAGAATGACGCTCAGGAGTAGCGTTAGTTATCATTGTGCTATAGAGTGTTAAATTTTCGAATGCGTTTTCTAACCTTAAAATGCCTTGTTAGTCAAAATAAAAAATACGTGTCTAATGTTTTTCGATGTACTACATGTGTGCAAAGTTTCAAGAAGATCCGCGGGCACTTGGGTAGTGTTACTTGTAAGAGTTGCGAAATATTCTAATCAGCCGACACGCACACACACGGGTATGAGACATCAACACTCACCGACACACGTACGCGCCGCTCGCCGGTTCGACACGCAATGAAAACTTCTGAAGAAATTCGCGACACGTCTAGAGCAATGCTCATTGTCGGTGAAGTTTGATCGCGCGTTGAGGTGATGGGAAGGAGAGGGGAGTCGGCCGACCAGCGAAATCACACGAGATAACGCCGCCCGTTTTTTTCAATGTTTGGTACTCGCGTATTGTTCGCGTCTTCATGCTTCGAGCCGCCGAACGGCGTACCGGCGACGCCGTATATCATCGTAACTCCTCGTTATTTGTAATTGCCGTTAGATGATAAAAATATTTCGTCAGTTCTCGAAATATTAAATCGGGCTCTTATTCAGACATATTAATTTCAAACGTGTATTAATTCAAATGCATTAATTAACACACTCGTTTCTTCTACGTCGCTGTTTGCGTGAGTGTCAGTGCCGTGAGTGAGAATCAGCGTGAAGTCAGTGCGAAACGGGACGGAATGCAGGATGTTGGAAGCCAGGACGAAGGACGCGGCCAGCGTCATATATTTTCAGGTGCGTGAAATTATTTATTGTGCGTAATATCTCCGATATGAATAAACGTTGAGCGAACTTATCGAGCAAAAGAGATACACCTCGAGTTGAAATTTAAGCCGCGTATCTCTATGTTTATTTTATACAAGAAATATTAATTGTCTTAACAGTTCAATAATAATACGTGATTATGAATATGTTATTAATTGCATTCTCAAAAGTCGTAAATAATCTACAAATTGCGGATACCAACCTTAGAAGTTACTGTAAATATCGCTGTTTTTTATATTTAATGATGTCGCGATTTTATTATGTTGTTATTTATTGATGCCTTTTTTTCATTGTTATTTAACGTTATCGTCATTACAACGAGTAAAATTTTAAATATCTATGACACGCAGCATTATTGGACATATTGCTATTTTTACTTTTACAACTTCTTCATTTTCATATCATTCTTATCAGAATTTTCAATGTAAAACGAAAGAAAAAAAAGAAACAATTATGAGTAAAAAATATATTCCATTGTTTACCCATTATTTTTATTAATTATTTATCGTATTAATATCGTATTAATGTTATCTATATATTATCGTATTAATTATTTAATATTTGATTATCTAACATGTTCTAACTCTGTAGTTAAATGACATAATTAATGTATCTCTCATATTGATATCAAAAATAAAAATGTAACACAGGTAAAATATTGAGATAATTAAGTACTAAATTTAAAAAATTCTAAAGTCCAAAAATTCGTATATTTTAAATTCTAAAAATCATAAATTGTATGCCCTTCGACTTTCAGCGTGAAAAAAATAAATGAAAGTAAAACAATCATTTATACGTAAAATACAAAATGTGGGAGGAAGTTTGCATTGTGTCGAATCTCGAGCTTCTTCATTCGTTTTTCGACAGAATCCGCAGAATTAACGTGGTATCAAAATTTCGACTTGGTAATGTACGAAAGTGCACTGTTAATTAGTGATCGTTAGTTCTCTCCATAACGCGTTATGGTGCGATAATTACCAGATATAATTTCTCGACTATCGATTAGAATAGCGTTAATTTCTCGGACGTTAATAAACACCGTGCACACACGTAAACGCGACGCGCGAGAAACAGATGCGAGCGTCTCTCACCTGCGGCGGGGCCCACCGCGACGCATCGCGAGCAGCAACAATGCGAAGGTGCGGCGCTGTATCTCGGGATCTGTATCCTCTTAAATTTTAATTATGGTGTTCGCACCTACTAAACAATTATCCTACGTCTTCCCCGCCTCTCCCGGCCCGCTCTCCCCGCGCCGTTTCGCGGCATACGTGCTTCTCAGCTGCGCTCGTGGTGCACGAGGGAGAGAGAGAGCGAGAAAGAGAGAGTGGCTGGATCGAGGGCCCGCGGTCTCATGTAATTTTCATCGAGTGGGTGGATACCCATTATTTCGCATTACAGGGTCCTTACGAGAGGTAAGAATCGTGCCGGTGAATCGAGCGGGACGATCAAGACGGCGCGGCATTAACGCGAGGACTCGCGATTTCGATCCTACATGTAATTTCGCGCGAACCGCGAACGTACGACAATCGACAGTGCTCTTCCGAGAGAGAGAGAGAGAGAGAGAGAGAGAGAGAGAAAGAGAGAAAGAGAGAGAGAGAAAGAGAGAGAGAAAGAGAAAAAGAGAGAGGCGGGAGTGATGTAAGACGAGTCCGCGACTTAAAAAATATTGCTTTATAGATTTTCTTTTGTTTCTCTATAGATTTTAGTTGCTTTATATAGATATAAAACTTCTCATCTACATTATAAGAAAAAAAATATTTAAGAAATAAAAAATATTTATTTAGAAAGTGGGTAATGATAACATTTATCTATACTCTAATATGAAATATTCTCTAAATTAGAAAATATAAATTTTCTTAAAATCTTAGCTTTTAATAAAAACAATTGTTTATTCTATTTAAATAAAAAAAATTTTAATGTTATTCCCTATCGAATAAATATTTTTAATTTTTTAGATATTTTCTCTCAATGTGAGTTAGAAATGACTATTAGGATTCGTCTAATTGTAAAGTTTCCAATCGTTAATTAAAGCGCTTAATTAAAGCGATAATGCACTTCTCGAGAAAATTTATTTGGATATATTTTTGTTGTAACTGACTATTTTTTTCTTTAGACATCTATTTACTGGTAACAAATAAAATGTTTTCTGTATTGGACGCGTTTAATATCTCATTCCAGATTATTATTCAATCAAAGTTAAGCGTAGGAACGCCAATTCAGAGTTTGCACGTTACCGTCGAGCGGACTTGGTTTTTCGGACGGTCGTCGGGAAAAGAATCTCGCCGTTTAGAAAGCGAATGCTGTTGCTGTATGAGATTGCGTGAGGGTGAGTTTCGCGCGGCGAACATTTTCAACGCAACAATGCCGTATCGCCGTTGCAACGTCATGTTTTTATTTCTTAATATCGGATCATTAGCGGCGGGCATTAGCGGACGTTCCGAGCGCGAGTTAACGATAACAGATTGTACAGCAGGGCGCGATGTTTGCGAGCATTATTGGCGCCACTTGTACATCGTTACCGGCGTACGTGACGTATCGGCGGGGTATCAGAGAGATCCGCACCATCTACCATATCATTATGACGCCTCGCAGGCAGAACTATCGATCCCGATCGATGATATTAATAGTCGCTAACTACAGTCCTCCGAGCCGCTCGCTCGCAAGCTCTACAGCAAGTTTCAGTCTAAAGATCCGCGCTCGCTACATCTTTCATTATTCGTCATGCTGACTATTTATAATTGTCGCTCGTCGGGAATAAACACGCGAGCGAGCGAAATTGTCGAACCACGACGTGGTGCCGTAGTGATGCAACGATATTAGAAACGATCTATCAATCAGCGTGATAATAGACATTGTTTCGATTTTTCCTTAATTATTATTTCAAGTCATTATTCGATATCCAGCCAGAAATGATTCGTCGATCGATGTCGAATCGACGTCGATTTCACGATTTCGATGTCGATTAGACATCGTTTCGACATTGATCAACGAATCATTTCTGGCTGGGTATTATGTATCGTTATTGCGATGATATCCTCAAGTGGAATAAAAAATCACGATGACGTCAAAACGATATCAAGACGACAAGAAAATCACTAAAAAAATTAATTTTTCAATCACGACTCCATAATTTTTTCGTCATTTTGACATGTCAAAGTGCTTCTCTGTTCCACTTGAGTCATAGTAGCATTTATGGAAATATGGAATGTCAGACGTCGCGACATGTCTCGAGCGAAATTTGAATTTTTGGTCACTCACATTTCCGCGTCGATTTTGCTTCAGCTCACGTTCTTCTTTTCTTCTCTCCTCCTCCTACTCTTTCTCTCCTGCCTCTTTCTCGTCTCCGTGATCTCCATCCTCGGGTCCTCGCGAGCATCTAAACAAATGAAGACATTATCACAGATACAAACGCTGAGCGCCTTTTTGGTCGAAAGCGCACCTACTCAACACTCATCCGCCATTGACGTCCTTTGTAACCTACAATCTAACCGGTTAACGATCTAACCGCCAACCGTCTAAGCGGAGTCCATTCGTGAGTCTCGCGCTTTCGACAAGTAAATCATGACAATAATTACCATATTCGACTCGTTTCCCAGCCAACTCCATTCGCATTCGAGCGCGATCCACCGTACAGGACAACGAGCTGGTGCGGGGGAGAGGCAAGTTTAACAAAAGCCGTTACCGGAACTAACTTATTCCGACAAAGTCGCGCGACTCTAATGGCGGCAGTCTGAATCGCGCGCGATCGATGTATCGAAGCGATACGGCCTAGGGAGAATCGAGGGCGGGTCCTGGTGGCGCTGTTACTTCCGGCGCGGAGAGAGCACCGGTGGCACACTGGTGAGGGAACGGGTTCGCGTCGATGCCGCGACGAGGGCGCACGGTGTCGATCGTCGCACCGCGCAGCTTTCCGTAAAATAATAAACAAAACGAGCGATGGCCCTTCTCGCCTAAGTCAGGCCGACGATGTGTCGTCTCGGGTTCGTGGTAGTTTGAGTGTTTTTCATCAGTGCGACATTCCTCTACCACAACGGGGTGAGTTCTTGTATACTTAAGCCCACCCCGAAGCTCGCTCGAAACCGTCTCTCAACGTCTGTCACGTGACCCGCGAACGCGCACGAACGGAGTCCGATGCGCGAGCTCTGCACGGCTTTTAGGTTATGTTGACAGGCTGCGTTACCTCGGCCGTGCGGACGACTTCGATTGGTCGGGCACGCTCGCAAAATCGTTCTCCTGTCTGGCGCCGCGTTACATAATTGTTTATCGGCTCGCCAGCGAGCGTCGCGCAACACTTATGGCACCTCGGTTTCGTGGGCGCATCTGTCATATCGTGCAATTCCGACCACTCGCCCCGCCACATTGATCACAAAGCGTATTCGGCTCACGCGAGCTTATCCCCGTCGTGCACGTTGTAATATTGCGGACACGATCGTGAATTAGGATAGCGAGAGCGGTACTCGAGACCTGTGATCTCCCAAAGTGGGTACTGCACATGCAATAGGCTGTACTAATTTCAAAATAGCTTCGAGAATAGATCAGTCAACTTGAGGCGTTTGGACATTGTCAGAGGCCCAAATGTTACCCTGTGTCAGTTTTGATAGCTTGTAATTGATCTCTGTAGACTGAAGCAGTCTCTGTTCTCCTCTTTATTGAAAGTATCATTGATATTTGAAAAGATTTTGCAAAAGAGATCACTTGTTACTTTAGCATAGTTAGAAAATTACTGGAGAGAATTCTGGAATACCAAAGTGGTTCATTTTTCAGTTGCGAAATGACAGAAGGCAGTGTAACCAGACTCAAGCGCAATGGTGCGAGAGTTTTTAAGAACCCACCACAACCACACATGTGTATACAGGATTTTATACAGGTATTATGCCATTGTCTTAACTGCACTAGTGTTGTTAGAATTACTGGCATATTTCTCAGGAATTCATGCTCACAGTGAAATACATACTGCATTCAAGTAAATGTTACATGGTTCAAGTATTTCATAAGTTTATATATCAACATTAAATTTGTTTAAAATACATTCTGAATTCTAATAAATTTAGTATTTAAGAATATTAAAGAATATTAAATTAAAGAAAGAATAATAAATAAAGAATAATAAATAAAGAATATTAAATTAAAACAAAAACTTGACTTACTACATAGAGTTAAACCAACTTTTTCTTCGATAAACTGTGTGAGTTGTCATATTAATAATAATTTTTATTTACGGGAGACACTTTTTAGAATTATATAAGAAAGCAAAGATCAGACAAATAGAATTTAAAGACATAAAAATACAGAAAATATCCCTGAGCCAAACAACAGGTCCAAAAAAGAAATAAATGAATAAAAACAAGTAAATAATCATTCATGAAATCGCATGCATTATAGCAGTTTTGAAGGAGCTTATATTTTAATTAAAGAAATTAATTGAAGCTGAGAACCGATTAGCAATAATACATAATCTGTTTACATCAGAATTAGTGCCATATAAGGTTCGATGATGTTCTACATAAAAAATAGAATTTTGTAAAGAGAATAAATTTTTCTTTTGAGTTTATGATAATGAGCTTTATTAGATTTACAATAAGTATATTTTAAGACTGTTAACAATAAAATATTTCTTGTTGAAGATAACTTGAGATTGCTTAAAAGAAGTAAACTAAACCGAGTAATTGTTTTTCTTAGCAGTACAATGAAATTTTTCTTTATGTATGATAAAAATGTTATATAAATGATTTTCTTGGTATAGGGCAGTACAGCACCATGTTATGTAAATGTACTATCTTGGGACAAGATCGCAATGCCTCGCAGACCTTCACTGCCTGTGCCACTCTATGGAGGTATGAGAGTGCCACCCCCACGCACAAAAACAGAAGCAGTTGTTTTTGCTGTGATGGCCAATCCAGAGGTTCTACGAATGAGTGGCAAGAATGCTCAAGATCCTAAGGTAAAGAGAAGATGTAATAATTTTTTTTGTTAATACTTGAAATGAGAGTAACATTCAGCACATTTCCAATATCACAATGTATATGTTTATCTTCTAACAGAAACGTAGAAGCTTCATCGAGGTTCTACTGGATTTCATAGAAACGATGAACGCAGGGATAGTCTTTACTCGCCATTATACGATCTTAAAAGATCGCGATATCACAGGCGAGTTGAAAGAAGTCTGGAACGCCGTGTTAGCTATACGTGACAGCGAGCAACGACCGCCTCAGCAGGAAACCTGGATCGACGCTCAACCTTCTGTACCACAGTACCCTCAGTATCCAGAACAGCAGCAACAGCAAGAGTATACTCCGCAACCACCGCAGTACCATTCGAGCATCGCGTATAGTAGAGCGATGAGCGGCGATGGTATGCACTTTGAAAGCTATCACCAACCTCCAAGTCCGGTGATTCCCCAAAACGATCAGATCTACCCTTCCGGGCAGATGATGCCGCAGCAATACCACGGTAATGATCCGCGAATAGCTCTCGATCGTTATAACTATCGCGAGCGCGGCAGAGGTGGTCAAATTGTGTCGGGTATCCCGCAACAGAGTTGCCCGGCTTACCCAACGGCGCAGTATCAGTTTCAGCAGCTGCCCAGGCAAATGATGCCGCAATATGTAAATTCCAACGTGCATCCCAACTCGAATCTGGCGTATGGCAATCCAGCCGCGAATACCCCACCGGCGATCAATCCGCCTTTTCAACAGTACATTTCGTATCAACAGCAGCAGCAACCACCGCCGCCGCGTATGGATAACGCAATGCACGTAGATATTCGCAGGATGCAACAGCAGCAACAGCAACAATCGCCATCACAGATGCACTTGGATCATGTGCAACTGCCATGCAAGCAGTCTGTGCCATTCAATGAACGCACAGCAGGCAGACCGCACATGGGAGTGGTTCAGAAGAACAACGCTACTAAGAGGCAGGTGAATTCACCGACACATATTTCCTGCGGGAATTGCCAAATAAAGGACGATCAAAGCGGCGCGAAACCGAAGAGTCCTGTTAAAGTTCTACAGAGGGAAATGCTGATGGAGCGGCAGGATATGAATAATCACGCGGAGAATAACAAGATTTCCACAGAGAAAGCGGACGAGCCGAAAACTGGCCCGATGACAGACTCAAACGAAGATTTAAAGAAGACCAATGTGGATTCTACGGAAACGTTGACGAAGCAGGAAGATGTTGATAGTCAAAAATCCGCACGCACCGTTGAAGATGCATCAACGTGCGAGGAGAACTCGGCGAAAGTGGAAAAGCCCGCAGCACCAGATGCGAAAGAGACGGAAGCCCAGTCTCCGCAGCAGTCGGCTGTTCAGGCGAAACCCAACAAGTTCACCAGGCGCAACGTGCGGACGGGCAGGGCGCTCATTGCCAAAGGCGACAAGCACAGTCCGTTCACGTTCGCGTCGGAGAGCCCGAAGCGCTCGCAGCCGACGATGAACAGCATCATCAAGAGCGTATTCAAGATCAATCCGGGTGCGTCCGGCGAAGAGACGTCCGGTAAGAAGAAGACGAACGGCCAGGTGAAGGCCAATGCCAAAGCGACGTGCGAGAACGAAGAAGCTCAGCAGGGATACACGATACTGAAAAAGGAGGCACAGGAGGAGATAGTGAGCGAGCTTGCTCAGATATCCATTCAAGACTGCAAGGACGCGACCGAGGTAGTCGGTTCCGTACTCTCGTGATAGCCCGGTCAGCTATAGCTGGTACGCTGTGCCGGCGTGCGACCCCGAGGGTTTCAATGTAAATAAATAGAACATTATTCAATAAGAAGGAAGTCACGAGGAGATGGAGGACGGACACCGCGCGTGGGAGAAAACACGCATTTTGACGATCAAAATCACTTGGAGTCCATAGGACGGAACACGCGTCTTCCTCTTGGGGAGCTTCGACGAATTCATCATCGCGTGTACACATCTCGACGACTTGGAGATCACGCGCTTGTACGCGCAGTGGACTTTACAGTTGCGGCACGTGGTCGTGCCACGACGTCGTAATTATTCGATAATCGATATCCAGAAGATGTATATTGATCCTTGACGACCCAACGTCCACGGGCCAATGTCGCTTTTAATGCCCTTTGAAAGTTTTTTTATTTTTTTTATGTTTTCGTTTATTGATTTGTTATCTGAGGGATAACGTTTCTCCAGAAACAGGGCCTGAGTCCCGAGCTCTCGTGGTAAACGGAGCTTACTGAATAGTGGGTCGTTAAGGATTAACTAGCAGGCTGTGAAGACTGTTGCGAACATTGCGTATGTGGTGGTCGTATTAGAGTAACAGTACTACGAGATCAACGGAGATATTTATCAGCCGTCATCGACGATTGAGATATCAGAAGGAACCCATTCACGAACGGAGCTAGTTGCAATTTGGAATTCACTTGTACAGTTCTACTAATCGATTCTCATACAACGGCTATATTTAAAAGGTAGATCTTCTCTTCGACGTTGTTTTCAGTAGTAGTGATACAGATATCGATTATTATTATTATTACTATTATTATAATTATAGTTCTCATTATGGTCGCGATGAACGCGACGATAAACATGTAAACGCGCGTCTAGGTCGCGGTACTTTTTACCACGAAGCTACTTCCGGACGTGACTTTAAATATGTTGGACTTTTATTGCGGTTAAATTTATTAGATTTTCATTTAGTTGGATTAACCATGAATTGTGACGAATCCAACAATTTTCTACGGTATATTTTATAAGTAAATACGTGTTTTTTTTTTCTTATATATAACGATATTAATTTGTTAAATATTCAAATTTTGATTTTTTCAAATAGGTGTATATCTATCGCGATGGAACACATGACACGCTGCTCAAAATGATTAGAGGATTACATTTTTAAATGCTCGTTTACATATAATATACATATGCATCTGTTGTACTTGGAAAATTCTTAATACTTCCAACTTTGTGCTTTTTGATAAATATGTTGCGCGCAACGCCACAATTTTAACATTTTTAATCGTTATTACCGTTCGATCAGTGAGTCCTTCATCGTTATGAGCAGCGTAAATTGTTTATGAAGCTGAACGATATTTTTACTGTGCCCGTTATGGCAACAAACGCGACTCGTAAAAGAGCGTTCGAGAGCTCAAGCTCACGTTCGGTATTCGAGAGAGAAAGAGAAAGATCCGTCTATATAATAATCATTTTGCTTCCAATATATCTCGCGGCGAAAAAGGTCGAGTGTGAACGGACAGTGATATTAAATACTTCTAGGTATATATGAGATTCCGGGACGCCGCCTCGTCGTCCTTAATGCGCTGAACGCACGAAAACGAATTAAGAATTCTCTTTGGATTTGACTAAACACCGGAGCTGGGCGAAAGCATAAATCTCTGCTGCATCTATGATATATAAATATCATTTTGTGTATCATATATAGGAAAAATATAGCGATATTCGGCGTGTTAGAGAACGTTGCGCCATGTCCGTCGCGATAAACCGGACAGACCATGACAGTGTCAATATCGTCGTCGACCATGCGATGGTCCGCTGCGTCTGTAATAACGACTACAAGTTATTCTTATATACCAACTAAAAATTACAGGCAGATTATCCCATTCTGTGATCGGAATGTACGAATGCCGGTGTTCTCTTTCGCCCAGCTGCGTTAGGTAGCAGCGATATTGTCGACGCTCCGCCGTCGAGAGTTAGGTAGACTCAGTTGTACGGAGTAACCGAATAATTACCGCGAGTTTTGCCGTAGGTTAGCGAGGATAAAGACGAAGAAGAAAAAAAAAAAAGCAAAAGACATTTCACAACGTAGAATATGTAACACGCAGTCAGTCGAACATCTCGTACTTATCTTCCTATACAAAGCAATCGGAGAAGTTCCTCTCGAAACTTGTCGTACGACGCGGTAAAGTTTCTTCCTTCGGTCGCGTACAGCCTCGGCGAGATCTTCACTCTTTGAACGTGTATTATCGTCGCCACGGGACTGCGGCTAACCTTGCGAGGTAAAGAGAAAACAACGTGGCCCTATACGTTACTTTGCACTCGTGCTCGATATGTAACCTTCAGTTCCTTTCTTTTTGCAGGGAGTACGACGACCCAACGGCCGCGTTCGTGCGAAACCGCTTCTGTCTTTCACGGTCGCGTCTCTCAGTTCCTGATAGGACCTTCAACCGCCGAGTTTCAGTTCGATCGAACGACCTTCTTCCTCGAACGCATCGGATACTCAGAGTGCGGAATCGCGCGATTCGTGGGGAACGAATTCGCCGTGCGACGTTTTAGCCGGGGATACGTACAGAGCTGCAAACTATATGCACATAGCTAGCGACTGTGAAAAAATGCGCCCCTTGGTTGAGCAATCTGCCAGAGTTTTTATCAGCCTAAGAAGAGAATCCGCGCATTACAGCCTGGCCGGGACTAATCGGTCAATTATCGCGCGCGTAATCGCCCGATTGGCTCTCGATCGATATTGAGTGACTGAGTCGCGCACAATTATTTTCTTATTTATACTACATTAAGCAACGTCCAAACGCACCGCGCATCGGCGACTTGTCCCTGAGAAAGAGCTGAACAAAAGAAAAATATAGAAAAGAAGAGAAGGAGAAACAAACAAACAGAACAGTCTTAGAGAATCCTAATGTTTAAACGCGCCAAACAGTCACCGATACTTCTAATGCTAGTAAACGGTCTTCTAAACGTGAAAATAGTATTTGGCCTCCGATGTAGACATGGTCGTTGTACACACGGCGTTTTCTGTATATGCCAGATGTTTCGATTCGGGCACTTTCGGGTAGAACGGATCGTGTCTTAATTAAAAGTAGAATTGAGATTAAAGAAGGAACAATGTTAAAGTTATTAAAATAAATGTTAAAGTATTCAATGAATTAATAAAAAAATAAATTTTGAAATTTTAGTGCACAGATATGTTGCAATATTTATTAGACATGACACACACGCGATGCTTAATCCGAATATGCTCGAATCAACAGGCGATTCGAAGGACGCCGAGTACACCCCGACAAATATCATAACCGCTGCCACGGTAGAAACGGCGGATAAAGCTGCCATTTTTAAATTGAAACAGTTGGAAAGAACCGGTTTGAATCGCGCCGATAGGTCGCTGGATCGTGAATGGGTAACGATTGGCTGTCTTAGATCCGATTTCTGATGAGAAAAAAGTCGGCTTTGTTAATAAATATATTTTTATACTTCGCCACACGTGGACCTATCGGGAGGGACTGTGAGATTATCCACGCGGGAGCTGATATTATTTTTTTACGAACGACAAAAAGAGAGTTTTATATACTGTAAGTGATCGCAGGAAGTATAATTGTGCGTATAATCGAACGCTTCAATCTTCACATTTATTTTTTTCTTTTTCTGAACGATGAACATATTCTGAACAGCCTCCTTTTACTAACACCTTTGATTTCCGATAAAAAACAATTAAATTGCTGCACATGCAATGCATTCTCTTAAGTCATTTTTAACAAATAATTACTGCTAGTTTTTGCTACAAGATGTTTGACACTAAGGGGCCTATTCTATAACGTTTAATGATATTATGTATCGCTGCGCAGTTATTTCATAATACAAAAAATCTGCGCAATGATACATAACGATGTCGTTAAAAGTTATAGAATATACCTCTAAGTCTTCCATACATATGTACGTGTGTATTAGATCAAACTAAACGCAAAATTTTTCCTTTATTTCGCAAACAACCATGTAAAAATTTGAGAATTATTAATTAAAGAAGTTTGGCGGATGATTTTGCGTACAATAATGTTTTTTAATCATTAATTAAAAATCTATTTTCGAAATAAAACTTTCTTGCTCAATTTGACTTAATTTACAAGCACACGATGGCAAGTGTCGCTATCACAAATCACCTGCCATATCACGCGTGATAATTCACTAATCTTCCTTAACAAAGTTAAGAAATATTTGAGTTATAAGAACTCAAATTTTTACGTACATGTTTATAAAATGGCAGAGGAATTTTATGTTCAGTATGATCTAATCTGTATATACACGAGATTTAGGACACTTGATGTCAAACATTCTGTATATACATATATTTATGAAAAAGAAAGAAAAATCTAAAATTAGAGGAGCTCTTTGATTGCCTTCTATATTAATATACATGTTAACGTAAGGATGTATGTAAATGTTTGAAAACTGCATTTTTATAGAAGAAATTGTCTTTAGCGATTTTATCGGATATTCTGCATATGTTTTTCGAGCCTAATAGTTTTAAGAGATGCGCGCGATTCGAACGTCACTGCAGACTCTTTCCAACTGTTTAAATTTTGCGAGCCGCACTTTTATCATGATCCTCGTCGCATGCTTCGGTAATTTAAGGTATACCTGTGAACCTGTGAACCCCGTTTCAAGTCATAGAGAGAGAGAGAGAGAGAGAGAGAGAGAGAGAGTGTGTGTGTGTGTGTGTGTGTGTGTGTGTGTGTGTGTGCGAGAAAGTAAGAGTGAGAGAGAGAAACCGCCTCTCCTTAAATTTTATTTCCGGACCAGCCATGTTAGTCATGTTTGTTCAGTGTATTCGAGGTGCTTCGTTAGTAACGTTAAGATCTCAGCTCGCGAGTAGTTGTTTATGTACAATCGCACGGAGAGGACCAATCCGCAGAAAGAAAATGAAAGACAACGCGTGCAATTGTTGATAAATGATAAAACGTGCCGCGCACTAAATGGATGCGAAGAATTCTCTATTTTATTACTTTCGGTAAACGCGACTTTACGACTTTACGACTTGGCCGAGAATATTCATAGAAACGATGTAGACGTAGGTTTGTTGTAAATGATAGTGTTATTTTCGCAATATCGCGGTAATTTTTATGATGTACTTATTACTTTGGATTTAATACACTAAGCGCCGTAATCGGTAAATAATTGGTTAGTAATTAGTAGTCGCGATTAAATCGCATTACGACAAATGATGATCGATGTGCTTTACTTGTGCAATTTTTATTATATTCTATTA
This sequence comes from Odontomachus brunneus, assembly GCF_010583005.1. Lineage (NCBI taxonomy): Eukaryota > Metazoa > Arthropoda > Insecta > Hymenoptera > Formicidae > Odontomachus > Odontomachus brunneus. The sequence goes on along the minus strand of NW_022639515.1, from coordinate 473,746 downwards.
CGTGATCACGAGCGCGCGGACACGACAAATTGGATATTTATAACATTCATGGATAAGCAAATATTCATGTATTTATAAGACATGAATTATTCTTGACTAAAGAATCAATTATTTCGGAATTGATTAGTTAATGCAAGAAATTCTATTTTCAACGATCAATGAAAAAGAAAGACGTTTTAACTCAGAATTAATCCCAGAATTTTATCCGTAACATAACATCTGATCACAATTCTTGACTCTGTTGATATATGCGTCTGTAGTTACGTAATTTTATGTTCCTTGATTTCTTATTTTTTTATTTTTTCTTTTTTTTCTTTTTTTTCATTTTGATGCACAAAGCGGCGCTTAATGTGTTGATCAATTTATTCGGGGCGAGATTTACTAGGATAAAATGTAAATTAGAGTACGTGAATCTTTTTTCACGCTGCAATATCGAAATTATGAATGTTTCGCATTGGAAGTTTTTGAAAGCGCTACGCATCCGAATGCCGACGAGGATTCCATCATTTTTATAACGTAATCGTAATTACGTTAATTTTCGTTTTAATCGCAGTTCGATAGCGGCTTGGCCCCTTCCTCTGCCAAAACTATCCCGATGCCGCCCATCCTCTCATTATTGTTAATAATATGTATTCAGTATTCGTGTTATTTTAGGATCTTATTATTATTGTCAGGTATATTATGGTTTATATTATATCATTATTACCATGAACATTGTAATCTATTATTATTCTATAATACATGGTTTTTCCAAAGTCTGTTCAGTAGCATCGTCACTGGCCGCGTTTGTTTTCTTGCTATTTGACACGAGATAATTTACACGATTTTATGTATATCACTGTTGATCGAACAGTGTTCGATCATAGTTTATCAGACTGCCTACATTTTTATAGAATTCGTCATACATACGGCGTAAAAATATGTTTTATGTGATATATATGTATGTGTGTGTGATAAAGAGAGAAAAATTGATTGCAAAACGACACGTGTAGATTAACATGATGTACCAAATGTACATCACATTTGATTTTGCGATTGAAACTATTAACAAATTTTCGGAACGGATATGAATGATCGATAAGATGAATCAAGACATGGGGTGAAATGAAATTTTATATTTCAAAAAAGGCTGGAGTTTCAAGATTTATATAGATTTCAATGCTTTTTTTTTTTTAATAGAAACTAATTTCAAAATCTAACTTCTTTATGTATTATTTAGGAGAAAGGAAGCAAAAGATACAAAAATCTTACAAAGTTCTAAATTTCACCAGCTTTTATTTAAAAGAAAAAGCGAACGAGTTTAGTTCAAATTTCGAAACTGTAGTCTTTCTTGAAACGTGAAATTTCATTTGACCCTACTGTGCGGCGGAACGATTCGAAACGAGGTATGCTTTCACCGTTGCGTCCGCATTATGACGTACCATTTCGGCACTTTTTAATATCGCACGTAGGAATACGAAAAGAGCGGAAGGGGGGAACTTTCCTTTTCGGCCAAACGAGCCGCGCGATAACTCTCACTCGCTGAACGAACGCGCGCCATCTATTCTTCCGCACGGTGTAGTTCAATTTGCATCCACTTGTCGTCTTATTCAATTTGCGACAGTGACGCGTGCATTTCCTATGACAAACGATAATTTGCGGGCGAATTATTGTACGGTGGGTACGGGTGCGGAAATTCAGCTGATGAGACTTTCCCTCCCCCGGAAATGTTGCGGCGAAATTCGCGAGAAAACGCCGCGCAAAGTCGATAATCATCGTGAGAGTGTCGCGAATTCGCGCGGTTGCGACGAATTTTACAACGGCTTCCCTTTTTATTAATTTAATCGTCGTCCTTTCAATGTGGCGCGTTTTTGTATGTGAAGATCGCACGTGCGTCATCACTTCTGCCTCCTCGTGATACATTGAAAGACAGAGTGTTATGTAACGTGCAATAACGCTATATGTACATGAGTCACGTTACAGTACGTATCAACAATATTAATATAAATGATCGGAAAGTGCTGGAGGCCTAACGATTAAATCCATCTCCTCTTCCTCTTCGCGAATGCACGAAGTGTGCTGTGTAAATAGAGCCGTCAGTCATAGTTTTATCCGTGAACTGGATTTACAATATTACAGGTAAAGAAAAAAAGAAACTGTGTTTCGTAATTTGTGACTGTATGAATTTCAACACGTTGTAATTGATACAATTAGAGCTCAAAGATCAATTAGAGCTCAAAAATCAGAGATTTAAAAAAACAAGTTTCTTAGTTTTTTTTAACATCAATAAAGAATCACAGATTCATGTTGATAAAGCAGAAGAAGATAGCGTTGGAAGACTATTAATGTGCGACGACGAGTCCGTGTATCTACAACTATACATACAACTGTTACATATGCTGTGGAAGGGAGAGAAGAGAAGCAAGCAGGGGCACCTTTCTCCAGAAGACATGCTGAAAACTGGCTAACTCCTCTTACAGCAAGTCTGAGTGCGGTTAGTACGGTAGAGAGCTGAGGAAAATGCACCTCGCAATACTTCTCGAGCTATAAGAAGAGAGATCCACCTTCGCAGAGAATAATTGCGTCCCACCGGTGCGTTTGTCTTGTAATCGAACTGTTGCGCTCATAAGTGAACGAGTCGACAGTACATTTTGCTGTGCAATTACGTTGGCCAGGATGATTGAGAAATTAACGAATGACACCGCCGTGAACGGTAAGTCGATTATTGCGAAAGAAGCGTTTCACAATTCGTGGTTCGTTGGCCAAGTTCCTTTAAATTATTAGAAAGTTCATGTTATATGTGTCAATTTGTTTGATTTTGTCGTAGTGTATGTGTCGGTGCTTGTTACAAACACGAATTTAGCTTTGGATATCTTATTTTTTCATCTATCTTATTTTTTCTCGTATGTACATTTTTAAGAAAATTTGCGCTTCTCTCAAATGGATAGATCGTGCGTTAGATGTTATTCGAAATTTTTTCATAAGAATTTCACGACATCTCATTTTCCTTCTAGCACTTAGAACAACTTAACAATTCGTATGACATGATAATTCGAATTAGTCGATTTAACACGTTGGTTGTTTCGCGATATATATAGTTTTTTAATTATCGCGTCAAGGTTTCTTTGTTAAGATTTTAATTTAGAATTTGAATTATTTAATACACTTAATAAAATTGGAAATAATATAAATAAAGATTGAAAAAGTATTAGGTATTAATTCTAAGGACAAAGAAAGGGGAATGTTGCAAGTGATAAATAATCGCAAAATAATAATATTCTTCGCAAAATTACGATTGTGTAACATGACGTTATTGGCGCAAATTATTAAAACGCACTACTTTCTTACGAAATTATATTCGAATTTCAATTAAATAAAACATCGTCGAAAAAAACCGTAAAAGTGTGTGCCGTAGTCAAGCGTGACTATACTCGAAGTCTATGCTAGGCAGTACGAATCCACTAAGAAAATTCCATAATATTCGCAATTTGAAGTAAGGAAAAAACGTTGGAATATTTAGAAGTATAAAGATGTCGAAAGAAAGTAGTATGCTTTAAATAAACACTTAAATTAAATTGCGTTAGTAGTAGTAGTAGAAGTTAGTAACAGTAGTAATTGTAGCGTTTTCAAAATTATCTTAGATCAGTTAAATAATAGGAAAAAACGCTAATTCGAGTTTAAGCACAGGATTAATAGTGCTATGTTTACATTAAATTCCCAAAGCATGGACTTAACTCTCAAAAGAATATTTGGGCAATAGCTACTGCGGCTTATTATGAAAATAAAACTTTGTTTGTTTCCTTCTCTTCCAAGAGTTGTTGCCGCAATGTTAATGCTCGTGTATATAAATCTGTTATTACTTAGACGTGACGATCGTTGACAGGATCGTTTCACTTTTAGTCGAGCTCAACAAAGGTAATTTATATTGACCGTTTTAATTATTTATTATATTTTAATCTTACTTATTTTTATTTTATTTTATGGTTTTTTTATAGTTATGACGGCTACTTCCTAGTATTAATTTGAACTTCTTAATATTAGTCGGGTAACGGTCTTGTCAGCTATAATACTGCGAATAACATTCATGTCATTTTATTAAGGTCTTTAATTAATTCTTTTACTTATAATGCGTTCGTTTTGTAAACCTTGAGTTTTTTTTATATTATTGAAGAGGGTTCATGATTGAGCCGAAACGTTTGATTATTTATATTGAGTATTCATGTTCAATAAATATTGCTCTATTTCCTAACACAAGGAAGGTTTTACCCATATGGTACATAGCACTATTAATCCTGTGCTTGAACTCGAATTAGCCTTTTTTCGAAATATCGAGAAAATTTCAAAATGGTATATAATTTTTATGATTATTTTGACCCGTTCTACTCGTACATGACGGTTGCTCAATCAGTTAGGATCAGATCTAAGATATTAAGAGAAAGAAAATAAAAACTCAATAACAATGATATCAGTTAAATAATAGGAAAATATATTGGAAAATAATAGGAAAATATATATTTCCTATTATTTAACTGATATCATTGTTATTGAGTTCTTATTTTCTTTCTCTTAATATCTTAGATCAATCAAGATCTGATTCGATCTTATCGAAGGGATCAAACGATAACTGAAAGAGTTACGAAGAATACAGGATGTCCGGTAACTGATTGAGCAACCGCTATGTATGGGTAGAACGGGTTAAAATAATCATAAGAATTATATACCATTTTGAAATTTTCTCGATATTTATTCCGTAATTAATTAAAATGTATAAACGAATGAGCGTATGAGAAGCGGTAGGACAGGCTCTGTGTGTAAAAGAAATGGCTTATCTCTTAGCAATGATGAGTAAATAGTTGATTTCAACCGGACTGTATATGCGTACCGGACTATATGCGTTGTTTAGCTGTGCTACTTATTGGTAAGCGAACAAAATCCATAAAAAAAGAGGGGACAGCGTTGGCAATATTCAAAAATTCCTAGGATCCATAAATTTATTTCTCAAGCTTAATTGAGAAATGAATTTACAGGGAGAGTGTACAGAAATGTAGAGTTGTGACAGATTATATGTCATGGTGTCAAAACTAAACGTCACGGCAGTGAATGACAAGTTATGGAGACAGAGGTTAACACCAAATTTTGAATCGGTAGTTCCTTGTGCTATTTCTGTGGAAGAAGAAAAAGAAGAAAGTTAATACTAAATGTCAAAAACCGTAAATTTCAGATAACGTTATTTTTTTATATAATACGACCTATGATAAAGGTAGTCGCACTGTTTATTTTTACGCTCATGAACTCAATGCAAACGTTATCTGAAATTTACGGCTTTTGACATTTGGTACTAACTTTCTTCTTCTTCTTCTTCCACAAAATAGCACGAGGAACTGCCGATTCACAAAATGGTATTAACCTCTGTCTCCATAACAAAATGGTGTTAACCTCTGTCTCCATAACTTGTCATTCACTCCCGTGATGTTACTTTTGACACCGTGACATAGGCCGGTATTCATAATCAGATCTTATATTTAAGATCGTCTTAAGTTTATTTTCAGATGATGCACAAATTATTTCATTGGCTATGGTGTATCTGAAGATAAACTTAAGACTGTCTTAAATATAATACTCGATTATGAATACCGGCCATATAACCTGTTACAATTCTACACTTCTGTACATTCACTTGTCCGACAATGATATTAACCTTGAGAAATGAAATTATGGATCTGGAATTTTTGAACGTTGTCAACGCTGTCCCCTCTTTTTTATGGATTTTGTCCGCTTACCTACTTATTTATCAGTTTGTATATGATAAATATATGATTAATAAATATATTAATATATATATATATATTAATATATATATTAATATATATATTAATATATATATTAATATATATATTAATATATGATTAATGAACGAGTTAAGAAATATTTCCCTTTTATCTTCGTAAACGTTAACACAAAGATTACACGGTGCTTAATAGAGAAAATATAGTTAGAGTAGAGTGACCTTGACTTACTTTCGTCTGCATTGCTTGCAACAACGCAAAAATGCCATAACTACTACCTTGTGAGTTCGGTAGTCTTACCGACTTTCAGTTAAAATATACAGTCTTTTGCTAATTCGGCCTGAAATTGAAACTAATATATTGTATATATATTTTTTTTTTATATTTCATATATGGAAAATCATAGTTTATTCTAATCTCGATTTCATCATGTACTAATATGGAAATCATTCTCACGTATATACAATAGCGTAACCTAGATTATAGTTATATATTATAGTCATATGGCAAAATGAGGAAATGTAAGATAAAAAAGGAAGATTGCATGTTATGTTAATTTCACGATTATTTATTGATTGTTAGGGCAAAAGAAAAATAGTCGGAGTATTTTAGAAGTTCAGTGAGCGTTTAGAGCGTTTAATCGATTTTGCAAGTTCTATTTTTTTAATATATTTTAAAATCTCATAATTCAATTATATTGAAATTATATAATTGAAATCATATCTCTGATTGAATGATGAAATATCTAATTAATTCTACAAGGCATTTTATTATATTATGAAAATATACTTGCACTCTTCCAAACAAAATCATTCTCACTTCTTTCGTCGACTCCCAATTTTTATAATAAATATGTTGCAAATATCGACTTGTGATCCCAATTAATTCAATATAAACTTTCACTCAAACTTTTACTTGAGTAGAGTTTTATGCCGAAAGTTGCGCGATTTCTATATGTGCACGTGTGCTACAAAAGTAGTTCTATCGCTAAATATTTGCTAATATATCTGTGATATAACGGATACATAATTGATTCCGAATCTTAAATTCGTAGAATTTATGTTTATTCATCAAAATATTAACTCCTGCAAAAGTTGCGGACTCGACGAAGCTTGAATACATATGCCAATAAAAATTGAAAAGAGAAAACATGATATAATACTTTTGTGTAAACGATAATTTGTGAACGCATAATTCATATTTTAAATATTGATAATAAATAATTGGTAATGATATTGAAATGATATGAATGGTTAGATATTGGTAATTGTATTATAACATGCAAGATGCGATCGACATTGTGAATTTATTACGTGTGAATGCAGCGTACTAGTTAGTTAGCTTATTATTATCGTTCAGCTACAATAGCCAAGAAGGGGACTTGGTTTACATTAAGTATTTTTTTTTGTACTTATCCATTCATCCATCCATTCATCCATACTTTTTTCTATAAATCTTATCTCTATTCTCCTTCGCTTATCGCGCCTACCTCTAACCTATTCTCTCACCGCCTTATCACAGCCATTAACATTATTATTTTCCTATAATACCTCCTTTCCATTGAAATAAACTATCGCCACTCTTTACTTTTAGATTTAATTTATTTCCTACTTTCTCTATTATTTATGCATACATTTTAATATTCCTACCCTTTATCGCATTCTTATAATTTACTATTTATTTATACCATATATAAACCATTTACATACAAATATATTTCTTTTCTTTTTAATCTATCCTTTTTCTGTTATATTTTCTTCTCCCTTTCTTTCCAGATTCCCCTTAAAACCTCTCCTTTAATTTCATCTAATTCATCATTCCATATCCTTTCCTTTCCTCTTTCTCCCGTCCTATCCATTTCCTCCAACCATCTCCTTTCCACCTCACAAATATACATATAATGCCTCATATCATCCTTGCCGCATAATACACATATCTTATCTTCCTCTTCTAACCAATATTTATTCTTTAACTCCATATTACCACATTTTAGCTTAACAAGCGCTCTTACTTCCTCTCCTGACTTCATCTTAACCAAACTGCTCTTTTTCATGTAACTCCTTCCTCTATCTTTCTTATCTCTTTATATCTCTTGTTATATCTAGCCTCCAATATCCTATTTTCCATTCATTGTTTTTGTATTTCTCTTTCCCTTTTCATAATCTCTCCTTCTATATTCCAATTCTCCTTCCTTTCTTCTTCTACCCTCTTTAATCCCCACCCGTGAATGCAGCGTACTATTCTCGATCGTGTTTAGTCATGCATAATTAGCACGTGTATCGGGTGAGATCGTCATCACTTCCGAACTTCTGTTTCCCGAATTTTTCTCACGTACGATGTACATACAGATGTTAACGTTGGTTTTGACGTTCTTACATATGGTACGTAGTACACGTCCGATCGACCTGTACGATTATCCACGTTACATTGTTATGCGTGTCCTTTATTCCGGCCAAGTGCGACGCGGAAACTTTCCAATTATTCTACATAATGGATACCGTTGGCAGCGTTCAGCGGAACAAAATTGTCAGTGAACAATCAATGATTATTGGTCTTCACTGTTAGATCCCTAAATTTAGACCAATTACGTTGGCGAATTATTCAATTGTTGTGCGACCGTTGTATTCGCTGAATGCATTCATTGTGTGAATACAAAGTAAGTGGGATATGAGCCAACTTCGAAACTTCAAAAGTCAAGATACGCGATTTCTCGTTTCCTTCGTGGCAAAATGATGTAAAAATTCGACGCACGATGTAATCCTGTGGAATTTTAGATCAATTTTAATTAGAAAAACACAGTAAATAAAATTCAAGAAAAACACAGCATTATAAGCTGTCGCTTAAATTGAAAGGTGTCTTAACGATGTCGAAAAGACGTTTAAAATGCGTCTTTTGATTTTTAAGACATTTTTTAGTGGATTGTTGCTGTTTGGGATCGAGATATATATAAATTCGAATTGTTACCATGATCTCGCTGAAATTTCATTATTATTTCGAATTTAATGAATTTCCAGATGTAGCGGAGAAACGTTTTCGCATGATCCTTGAGGAAGGTGCGAGAGTTCCGGTTGACTTTGACTGGGCGAAACCAGAATTGCCGCCATATTATGACAAGAAAAAATATCAGATGGGTCAACAGGCCTTTTGCAACAATTTTTTTTCGATGATGATCGGGAAACTGTCCGGTTTGGTGTCCCTTTATTCTATTAAGAGCATATTGGACGTGATAATGTACACTAAACAAAGCCATATTCCTTGCTTGGCTTATCGCAGGTACGCGATGACGATTTTTCATGTACTCGTTTGGCTCGAAGAGGATCCTGAGAAGTCCAAGGAGTAAGTATGTATGTCCAAGGAGTAAAATGTTAAACAACGACATGCGGTACAATTTCCAACAGTCATATCGTCGGCAATATCCTCGAAATAAGATAATAATGGAACGAATAAATTAATAACGAAATGAAGTAATAATAAATTATTCACTGGTTGAATTAGCTAATTTAATTAATTATTAGTTGAACTAATCATTGCATCTTTAAATGAGTCAGAAAGGGGAATATGTATGAAGTTGGCACCCCACTTTTTGAAATTTATAATTTTGAAAGTTGTTCCAGATTGTTCTGACTTTGTACCACATTGTTCCAAAGTGATATTGCTTCATTCGAAACGGTTTTCGAATAAAACAAAAAAAATGATTTTTTAAGCTGGCACCCCACTTTTCGAAAATCGAACATTCTGATACCGCAATAGATTGTTCTAGTTGTTCCAAACATTGTTCCAAAAGCACAAATCAATAAGTTTAATTATAAGCCCGAAAAATTAAAAAAAAGTTTTTTGACAAACAGTCTATCGGACCAAGAGTAAACTTATACTATCTTTCTTGTTCCAACCGAGATCTTTTTGTTCTGAGTTGTTCTAGGCTTAAGAATTATAGTTCTAGAGTATGAGACTCATAAGATCATTCGTTCTCCGAAAATTCGTAAAAAAATCGATTTGACAGTACTCGACGTCAAGAGTAAACACATGCTTTCCTTCTTGTTCCAACCGAGATCTTTTTGTTCTGAGTTGTGCTAGGCTTAAGAATTATAGTTTTATAGTATGAGACTCGTAGCGTCATCCGTTCTCCGAAAATTCGAAAAAAAATCGATAGAAAATCGATAGAAGACGATAGAAATGCCGTCCTAAAATACGTGACGCACACTAAGAAAACGCTCGATTTACACTGTCGCGTTTATACGTGAGCAATATGCGATGTCCCGATGACTGTTTCGCTCGCTCGAACGTCCATGTATTTTTTCTTGTTAGCAAGTAAGTTACTGTAATGTAAAAAGAGATCTTGGGGAAGGGTTTTCAAGAGGCTTCGACAAGTGCTTCTTAATAGCTGCTCTTGAAAAAAAAAATATTAGATTTATTTCAATATAGAATACTGAATCAATATAGAATACTTCAACAACACAGCGCTTGTATAGGTTGTCGAAATAGAGTATTTTTAATTTTAATGTTGCATAAACACGTGAGATATAATTATTTCATATTTTATGCGTTCGAGTATCATTCCATCGTTATAAAATTTGGTGGCCCCGAAAAGAGCCGATTTTTGTGCCGAAGAAACTAAGGTCGATAGTCAGTAGTCAGTCCAATATCCGGCACGGTCGATAACTTGATTGAATCGATTAGGTATCGAATCAATCATGTTCGCGAGAAAGTCTAGTCGAAGCCATGGTTCTTCCCAAACAACGAACAAAAAAGAGCAGGTAGCTTTTAATTATCAGAAATATTTTTAAGATGTTGCATTGATCTCAAATAAATGTTAAAAAAACATTTGAAAAATATTTTTTTGTAATGTTTTTAAAACGTTTAAACGTTCAGAAAAATCATATTACAAAATAACATGTGAAAAATATAAATGCAATATTATTAAAAAATGTTCAAACAATGCACATGAAGTCAACATTTCTAAACGTTAATTTGTGATGATGACAGTAGAAACGATATCCATAGTATTCCGCATTTCTGTATCCATAGTAATAAGGAATAATAATTATTTGAAATAGGTGTAAAAATCGGCTCTTTTTAGAGCTATCAAATTTTATAACGATGAAACGGTACTTGAACGCATAAAATATGAAATAATTATATCTCGCGTGTTTATGCAACACTAAAATTAAAAATATTTTACTTCGACAACCTATACAAGCGCTGTATTGTTGCAGTATTCTATATTGATTCAGTATTCTATATTGAAATAAATCTAATATCTTTTTTTCAAGAGTAGCTATTAAGAAGCACTTGTCGAAGCCTCTTGAAAACCTTTCCCCAAGATCTCCTTTTACATTACAATAATTTCCTTGCTAACAAGAAAAAAATGCATGTTCGAGCGAGCGAAACAGTCGTCGGGCACCGCGTATTGCTCACGTACAGACGCGACAGTGTGAGTCGAGCGTTTTCTTAGTGTGGCGTCACACTATTTTAGGACGGCATTTCTGTCCACTCATCATAGGCAGCGTAGGCAGCAATGTGTGAGTGACGCGTCATTAACGCCGGTGCGTGTACAATCTTTCCTTATATCTATGCGCTTTTTATCTTTTACATTTTTCTTTTCCTCGCATCTTAACCTATTAGGGTTGCATTCCAAAACGTTCTTTTTGAAGAAAATTTTACTCAATACCTATATTTTACGTTAGATATACTATAGAATATCGAGTAAAATTTCCTCAAAAAGGACGTTTTGGAACGCAACCTAGGATCTTTATCCTGTTCCTTTCCTTTTCCCTCCTTTTATTCCTTATATATCTTTCTTTATCCTATATGTATCTTAACATCTATATTAGCAAATTCCTTTCCTTTTTGCATTTCTTATCCTTATATTTCTTATCCTATATCCTCGGTGGTTTTCCACGTCCACCGAGGGGAGGTGTGCGAGCGTCCGAAAATTTTTCCTTTGGGAATCGAACCCAGGCCTCTCTAAGCGCGGTAGACTCCGTGCTACGCTCGCACTCGCAATTATACGTAATCATGGGAGCATTAAACTTGTCTATTATGATTGATTTTCGTTGATTTTCGTAAATCGATTAATATTGAATTTCACAACTTTGTTGACACACTTCAGAACGTGTACAGAAATTTAATTACAAAAGAGTATAGAACTCTGCGAATACGTAGAATCTGTTAATTAATTTTTATTAAATTACAAAGCAATAATATTTGTATATTTTATTGAATATATATGCAAACGAATTGCGGTATAATGCAAATTTATCTTTATCTTTTATTGTAGATTTCTAAAATCTTTGAAGATCGTACGAAAGAAGCATTGTGTCGCATTCAAAAAAAGCACCGAGGCTGGTTTACAGCGGCCAACGCAGTTGGACATGTGTCTTACTCAGTTCGGATTTATTGGATATATCTTAATCGGCACTGAGAATCTAGGTATCAAGGTCACTCACGAGGAAATGGAAGGCTTGGTCCATGTCTGGAGGATCATCGGGAGCATGCTCGGGATGGAGGAAAAGTTTGTAGTCTTTGCTGCCCTTCTTTGTATTTCATTGCACGACGATCAAACAAAATCTTGCTTTCTCATTCCTAAATATTTTACCAATTATTCTGAATAAAATTGCGATACGTAAGTTGATACACGGATTATACAACAAATATGAATATTTATATGAGTTATCAATATTATAATATCGAAAATAATATTTGCAATTTTCCTGAATTTGCAGAGCGATCTTAAGATTCTGGCAATATTGGGAGAGTAGACGTTTTGATTCATTACTACCGTGATGATACAACGCTCATAATTCATGAGTTTGCATGACTTATAAATATACGTTCTTTCAGATTCAATCTTTGCTCGGGAACAGTTGAGGAAGCACGTGGTCTTTGCCAAAATATATTGGATAAGGTGTTCATACCAGCTTTGACAAATAAAAATGAACACTTTGACTCGATGAGTCAGGCGATGCTGGAAAGCTTGTCGGCCATGAGTTTTGCCATCCAACCACAAGCGTTCATCATGTTCACATATTACTTGGCATCTATATCTGCGTCCAATAATAATCACTCCATCAGAATAGGTAATTTCTCTCGCATTTTTATATAAACCCACAGATGTTTCATTGAGCTTACGGAAGATTAATAAAGTAGGAAACATAAAAAAGTCATTCTCCAAAGCATTTTTTAATCGTTTAGTATATTTTTTAATCCGATTTATGTGATCGGAAAATAAAAGCTTTCGATGCCCTGTAGGAAATAACAATAAGTATTTATGGAAAATACTATATTTTTTGTTTGATTTTTACGTAATAAATAACAACGATATATTACTTGCAGATACTTCGGGCATGTCGTTTTACAACTGGTACCTATTCAATCTGCAATGTTTCGTGCTAAAGTACCTGATGCGACCTAGTGCTTGGTGGTCCTCGTTTTTCCGAGCGATATACAATAGTATGTTGCAACTCTCTTTAATTATTGCGAAGAAATATCCCTACTTCTCCACCGCTAATTGGAGATATGGCGAAAAGTATTCTGATGTCAATATCTTCCGTTATAATTTCGATTAAACGGAAAAGAAATTGAAAGTTGCATCAAAATTGACGCTTAATCAAAGTAGAGAACTTTGAAACAGTTATACGTAATCAACTTATTATATAAGTATAGGATAACGGAATCAACTTATTGTATAGGTACTTATTGTATACGTATAGGATAACGTAGATTTCCATAAAAAGAGAAAAAAACAAAATAATACGCGTCCATTTACATTTACTGATATATCATTATATAATTTTATGGAAATAGAAGAATAGAAGACACGCTCAATAACGCATATATAATAACTTGATATGACTTATTGTAATACGTAACAGTATAATTATAAGAATTATTACGGCACAATGAGCTTCCAATTTACAGTACCTGAAGAGAAGAGAAGTATTGGATGTGACATTACATTAAGTTGTTAATTGCAATGTCCGAATACTTATAAAGTATTCAATGTTTGAATACTTTATGAAATGTTTATATCATAAATGACGTTATTATTTCCTAGACGAAACAAGCTTTTAAAAAATATCTTAAAAAGACGTTTTAGACGTCCTTTAGATATTTTTCTGAATTTTATTTGTTAACATAGTTCATAAGAATTTTAAGAAATCACGAAAAAATATAAAAAGTGCATTTCGTTATATAAACGTAAAATCTATACTAAATCTACACTCTTATTATACAGAATACTTTGGAATAAAAGAATCGCCAGTTCGATCGTTTACAAGTTACATACTACAAGCTATGAAAGCATCTCGTCCCTTAATAATCGAGATTGGACTTTCGACATCGCGATTATAGATATTTCATTTCGACGAAATAAATCACGCAAAACTTTAATTAGTTAATTATAACATAAGTTAGATGCTTTGTATATATATTATATTATTATTACATTGTGCACATTTATTTTAGACATCTCGAGATATCAAAATCGACTTAGCCAATCGATTATCAACATCGACAACCAGTCGATCGATCGTAACGCTCAGCATACTTCACGTTACACACACGTACGTGCGTGCATTTCATATTTCACGCACCATAACCGTAAATTTCGTTCTAAGATTCGGAATATCCCATTTTAGCGCACGCGATGGGTACCGGTAAGTGTTCTTCGCATTCACGGCACGTAGAAGGTCAAACTTTTGATGATGCTAAACTTGATCTTGACTCTCTCAATCGCGAGTCTGATGTTATCTAACGATAAACGCTCTAGAGAAGAATATTACGTCGCGCGCTATTAAGCAAGGTATTATAAATAAGATCGCGTACACGACTGTTAACGCGTTATTTGTCTTGTGCTCAATATAAGATGTGTTATTTTGCCGGCTGCCGTAACCTCCATAAAATGACGTAACATGATAACAATAATCGAAACGAGATGTCAACTCAATGGAAGGAGTTTCCTTCAGAATTGTCCATTTCCGTTATTCCATTTATCACGTTTGAGGTTATATATGTTGAGCGTCATTAGACAATTATCGATTTGTCATAAACGCGACAAATCGACCAAATTTGTTATGAATGAGTGAGTATTTCATGCGCAACAAACACCTGTAC
>NW_022639515.1:442815-458860 GCF_010583005.1 Odontomachus brunneus | reverse complement strand
ATAGATTGTTCTAGTTGTTCCAAACATTGTTCCAAAAGCACAAATCAATAAGTTTAATTATAAGCCCGAAAAATTAAAAAAAAATTTTTTGACAAACAGTCTATCGGACCAAGAGTAAACTTATACTATCTTTCTTGTTCCAACCGAGATCTTTTTGTTCTGAGTTGTTCTAGGCTTAAGAATTATAGTTCTAGAGTATGAGACTCATAAGATCATTCGTTCTCCGAAAATTCGTAAAAAAATCGATTTGACAGTACTCGACGTCAAGAGTAAACACATGCTTTCCTTCTTGTTCCAACCGAGATCTTTTTGTTCTGAGTTGTGCTAGGCTTAAGAATTATAGTTTTATAGTATGAGACTCGTAGCGTCATCCGTTCTCCGAAAATTCGAAAAAAAATCGATAGAAAATCGATAGAAGACGATAGAAATGCCGTCCTAAAATACGTGACGCACACTAAGAAAACGCTCGATTTACACTGTCGCGTTTATACGTGAGCAATATGCGATGTCCCGATGACTGTTTCGCTCGCTCGAACGTCCATGTATTTTTTCTTGTTAGCAAGTAAGTTACTGTAATGTAAAAAGAGATCTTGGGGAAGGGTTTTCAAGAGGCTTCGACAAGTGCTTCTTAATAGCTGCTCTTGAAAAAAAAAATATTAGATTTATTTCAATATAGAATACTGAATCAATATAGAATACTTCAACAACACAGCGCTTGTATAGGTTGTCGAAATAGAGTATTTTTAATTTTAATGTTGCATAAACACGTGAGATATAATTATTTCATATTTTATGCGTTCGAGTATCATTCCATCGTTATAAAATTTGGTGGCCCCGAAAAGAGCCGATTTTTGTGCCGAAGAAACTAAGGTCGATAGTCAGTAGTCAGTCCAATATCCGGCACGGTCGATAACTTGATTGAATCGATTAGGTATCGAATCAATCATGTTCGCGAGAAAGTCTAGTCGAAGCCATGGTTCTTCCCAAACAACGAACAAAAAAGAGCAGGTAGCTTTTAATTATCAGAAATATTTTTAAGATGTTGCATTGATCTCAAATAAATGTTAAAAAAACATTTGAAAAATATTTTTTTGTAATGTTTTTAAAACGTTTAAACGTTCAGAAAAATCATATTACAAAATAACATGTGAAAAATATAAATGCAATATTATTAAAAAATGTTCAAACAATGCACATGAAGTCAACATTTCTAAACGTTAATTTGTGATGATGACAGTAGAAACGATATCCATAGTATTCCGCATTTCTGTATCCATAGTAATAAGGAATAATAATTATTTGAAATAGGTGTAAAAATCGGCTCTTTTTAGAGCTATCAAATTTTATAACGATGAAACGGTACTTGAACGCATAAAATATGAAATAATTATATCTCGCGTGTTTATGCAACACTAAAATTAAAAATATTTTACTTCGACAACCTATACAAGCGCTGTATTGTTGCAGTATTCTATATTGATTCAGTATTCTATATTGAAATAAATCTAATATCTTTTTTTCAAGAGTAGCTATTAAGAAGCACTTGTCGAAGCCTCTTGAAAACCTTTCCCCAAGATCTCCTTTTACATTACAATAATTTCCTTGCTAACAAGAAAAAAATGCATGTTCGAGCGAGCGAAACAGTCGTCGGGCACCGCGTATTGCTCACGTACAGACGCGACAGTGTGAGTCGAGCGTTTTCTTAGTGTGGCGTCACACTATTTTAGGACGGCATTTCTGTCCACTCATCATAGGCAGCGTAGGCAGCAATGTGTGAGTGACGCGTCATTAACGCCGGTGCGTGTACAATCTTTCCTTATATCTATGCGCTTTTTATCTTTTACATTTTTCTTTTCCTCGCATCTTAACCTATTAGGGTTGCATTCCAAAACGTTCTTTTTGAAGAAAATTTTACTCAATACCTATATTTTACGTTAGATATACTATAGAATATCGAGTAAAATTTCCTCAAAAAGGACGTTTTGGAACGCAACCTAGGATCTTTATCCTGTTCCTTTCCTTTTCCCTCCTTTTATTCCTTATATATCTTTCTTTATCCTATATGTATCTTAACATCTATATTAGCAAATTCCTTTCCTTTTTGCATTTCTTATCCTTATATTTCTTATCCTATATCCTCGGTGGTTTTCCACGTCCACCGAGGGGAGGTGTGCGAGCGTCCGAAAATTTTTCCTTTGGGAATCGAACCCAGGCCTCTCTAAGCGCGGTAGACTCCGTGCTACGCTCGCACTCGCAATTATACGTAATCATGGGAGCATTAAACTTGTCTATTATGATTGATTTTCGTTGATTTTCGTAAATCGATTAATATTGAATTTCACAACTTTGTTGACACACTTCAGAACGTGTACAGAAATTTAATTACAAAAGAGTATAGAACTCTGCGAATACGTAGAATCTGTTAATTAATTTTTATTAAATTACAAAGCAATAATATTTGTATATTTTATTGAATATATATGCAAACGAATTGCGGTATAATGCAAATTTATCTTTATCTTTTATTGTAGATTTCTAAAATCTTTGAAGATCGTACGAAAGAAGCATTGTGTCGCATTCAAAAAAAGCACCGAGGCTGGTTTACAGCGGCCAACGCAGTTGGACATGTGTCTTACTCAGTTCGGATTTATTGGATATATCTTAATCGGCACTGAGAATCTAGGTATCAAGGTCACTCACGAGGAAATGGAAGGCTTGGTCCATGTCTGGAGGATCATCGGGAGCATGCTCGGGATGGAGGAAAAGTTTGTAGTCTTTGCTGCCCTTCTTTGTATTTCATTGCACGACGATCAAACAAAATCTTGCTTTCTCATTCCTAAATATTTTACCAATTATTCTGAATAAAATTGCGATACGTAAGTTGATACACGGATTATACAACAAATATGAATATTTATATGAGTTATCAATATTATAATATCGAAAATAATATTTGCAATTTTCCTGAATTTGCAGAGCGATCTTAAGATTCTGGCAATATTGGGAGAGTAGACGTTTTGATTCATTACTACCGTGATGATACAACGCTCATAATTCATGAGTTTGCATGACTTATAAATATACGTTCTTTCAGATTCAATCTTTGCTCGGGAACAGTTGAGGAAGCACGTGGTCTTTGCCAAAATATATTGGATAAGGTGTTCATACCAGCTTTGACAAATAAAAATGAACACTTTGACTCGATGAGTCAGGCGATGCTGGAAAGCTTGTCGGCCATGAGTTTTGCCATCCAACCACAAGCGTTCATCATGTTCACATATTACTTGGCATCTATATCTGCGTCCAATAATAATCACTCCATCAGAATAGGTAATTTCTCTCGCATTTTTATATAAACCCACAGATGTTTCATTGAGCTTACGGAAGATTAATAAAGTAGGAAACATAAAAAAGTCATTCTCCAAAGCATTTTTTAATCGTTTAGTATATTTTTTAATCCGATTTATGTGATCGGAAAATAAAAGCTTTCGATGCCCTGTAGGAAATAACAATAAGTATTTATGGAAAATACTATATTTTTTGTTTGATTTTTACGTAATAAATAACAACGATATATTACTTGCAGATACTTCGGGCATGTCGTTTTACAACTGGTACCTATTCAATCTGCAATGTTTCGTGCTAAAGTACCTGATGCGACCTAGTGCTTGGTGGTCCTCGTTTTTCCGAGCGATATACAATAGTATGTTGCAACTCTCTTTAATTATTGCGAAGAAATATCCCTACTTCTCCACCGCTAATTGGAGATATGGCGAAAAGTATTCTGATGTCAATATCTTCCGTTATAATTTCGATTAAACGGAAAAGAAATTGAAAGTTGCATCAAAATTGACGCTTAATCAAAGTAGAGAACTTTGAAACAGTTATACGTAATCAACTTATTATATAAGTATAGGATAACGGAATCAACTTATTGTATAGGTACTTATTGTATACGTATAGGATAACGTAGATTTCCATAAAAAGAGAAAAAAACAAAATAATACGCGTCCATTTACATTTACTGATATATCATTATATAATTTTATGGAAATAGAAGAATAGAAGACACGCTCAATAACGCATATATAATAACTTGATATGACTTATTGTAATACGTAACAGTATAATTATAAGAATTATTACGGCACAATGAGCTTCCAATTTACAGTACCTGAAGAGAAGAGAAGTATTGGATGTGACATTACATTAAGTTGTTAATTGCAATGTCCGAATACTTATAAAGTATTCAATGTTTGAATACTTTATGAAATGTTTATATCATAAATGACGTTATTATTTCCTAGACGAAACAAGCTTTTAAAAAATATCTTAAAAAGACGTTTTAGACGTCCTTTAGATATTTTTCTGAATTTTATTTGTTAACATAGTTCATAAGAATTTTAAGAAATCACGAAAAAATATAAAAAGTGCATTTCGTTATATAAACGTAAAATCTATACTAAATCTACACTCTTATTATACAGAATACTTTGGAATAAAAGAATCGCCAGTTCGATCGTTTACAAGTTACATACTACAAGCTATGAAAGCATCTCGTCCCTTAATAATCGAGATTGGACTTTCGACATCGCGATTATAGATATTTCATTTCGACGAAATAAATCACGCAAAACTTTAATTAGTTAATTATAACATAAGTTAGATGCTTTGTATATATATTATATTATTATTACATTGTGCACATTTATTTTAGACATCTCGAGATATCAAAATCGACTTAGCCAATCGATTATCAACATCGACAACCAGTCGATCGATCGTAACGCTCAGCATACTTCACGTTACACACACGTACGTGCGTGCATTTCATATTTCACGCACCATAACCGTAAATTTCGTTCTAAGATTCGGAATATCCCATTTTAGCGCACGCGATGGGTACCGGTAAGTGTTCTTCGCATTCACGGCACGTAGAAGGTCAAACTTTTGATGATGCTAAACTTGATCTTGACTCTCTCAATCGCGAGTCTGATGTTATCTAACGATAAACGCTCTAGAGAAGAATATTACGTCGCGCGCTATTAAGCAAGGTATTATAAATAAGATCGCGTACACGACTGTTAACGCGTTATTTGTCTTGTGCTCAATATAAGATGTGTTATTTTGCCGGCTGCCGTAACCTCCATAAAATGACGTAACATGATAACAATAATCGAAACGAGATGTCAACTCAATGGAAGGAGTTTCCTTCAGAATTGTCCATTTCCGTTATTCCATTTATCACGTTTGAGGTTATATATGTTGAGCGTCATTAGACAATTATCGATTTGTCATAAACGCGACAAATCGACCAAATTTGTTATGAATGAGTGAGTATTTCATGCGCAACAAACACCTGTACAATATTCGAGAATGGCGCGATGAAAAATATGATTTTGCGCGACTTTTGCATCACCACTGTTGTGGAACACGCGCGACGAACATGCGCGAACATGACCTATTTGCACGCCACGTCAATTGCAGTCCCACAGCGCGTCTCTAATTGTACCTCGTCAAAACAATTTTTTTCTTTGCATATCACTTCCGGTATATACTTAGACGATGACTAATAGGCGGCGTATTCAACGACATAGTATTATACAAGGACGTCATTGTTAACCTTTCAACGACAAGGTGGGATCAACGATGATCCTATTCAATATGTATTTTTCAATGCAATCTATTAAAACACTTTGTGATATATTTGTGCTAAAGTCAGGCACTTGCACTGGAGAAGTATTTTTAGAAAAGTTGTTCTTGTCAAGTCGCTGTTTGTTTATCCTCATACAAATTTTAATATGCAGAAGAAAAAAATTAAGTCAAAAAATATGTTGAGCTTATACATAACTCCATTAGATATTCTTAATTTAACCTCGTTGTTTACGTTCCATAATTTTACCTTGTCGTTTAAGGATTAATAACAATAGGGAAGGCTGCAATCTCGTGAAACGAAGTCGTACCCGTGTCAAGCCAGAAAATTGTCGATATAAATAATGACAATATCTTCGTGCATGTACGCGAGCCTTCAGTTCTGTCTGATTGTGCTTTTCTCATTAAAAAAAAAAAAAAACATTTCGGATTAATTTTTATTTCGCCAAATTAGTCGATTAATCGTGGTTTCCAGCATTGATAAATCTGTCGTTGCTCGCAATAAAATCAAATAAAAATTACGCATGACTCGAACAGACGCAGCGTCGTGCAGCTGTTGAATGTCGGAGGAGAGGCACAACTTGATCCTCCGCAGAAGATCCGAGAGAAGTTGTACCTGCGGATGGGAGGTAAAGTTTGGTTACGGCGTGGCTTTCACGCTGGCCGTCTTCGAGGCGAAACGCCTCCTCGTGTTCGCCTTGGAGATATTTGCGGAGTGGCAGGTGATCCGTTTCGCAGGTGGTTTCCAGCCGGTTGCTCTCACCTTGACGGACGTGACTCTGGGATTACCATGTGCCCTTATAACTGTACGCACCATACGCAGGTAAATGCAAGTGCATCTATCCGGTGGCTGATAAATAAGCGTGACTTTATTTATACGTTTGTGCAATAACTCGAGTTAGAGTAAAGGCGTTTCGAGTCTCCTTTGTACTTTTATCTACGAATTAATTAATGCCTACGAATAGTTTGTGGATGAAAACGTTAAGTATATGGTCGGCATCTCATACAGCATGCATCTTAATATTCGATGATATCCGCGCAAGAGTGCCGGCAATAGGCAGAGTCCTATACAGCACAAATGTTCAATAGATATTCTAAGATCGTTCTAAGAATATTCGAATACACTTGGAACGATCTTAGGATATCTATTGAACATTTGTGCTATATAGGATTCTGCCTGTTGTCGGCACTCTTGCGCGGATATCATCGAATATTAAGATGCATGTCGTGCACTGCATGGATATTTAAAAGAAAATAAATAAATAGATTGATCGTTGCGGTTGATTGAACACATTTGTAAAATACTCTGAGAACTTTCCTTTTGTTCTAGCAATCGATAAATAACCGTAAAATTAACGTGGCATACAACCTTTCTCTTTAACCTACTTTTTCTTATAATTCTTTGAATGCAGTGTGTCTGACAGTGTGCAATTTATCAGGGGCAGACCGAATTCGCGCTCGAAGAGCCACGTGCGAACTAAGCGAGCGTTGAGATGTCTTCTGGTGGCGGTGGTTCTTTGCGCCGCTATGAACACTGCGACCTTAGCTTCGATAGGATACCACATCAGTATGAGGCGAGAGACGCTGGTCGACGTCTTCAACGCCTCTATGCGACTGTACGTCAGCGTGGCGTCTTACAAATATGCGATTGACGAGATTCAATTTGCGCTGCAGTGCTGCGGTCACACCTCTTACACCGACTGGTTCCGCTTCGACTGGCAGGTAAGCTTCCGACGATGCCTGAAACCTGCTTCAATCGTGATTTCACGGAAAGCGTTTCCGCAAGAAAGAACAATGACGGACTTTGTATCGGTGATTGTGTCGATTTAGTACAACATCGTCATCTTTGACCGAACCTTTCTCTCATTCAGCACATAAATTTCTATCATTTCTATCTGCAATCGTACGTAATTCTTTCGTTAATTTCTTTTTCAATCTTTATATTTCGCAAGAAGACGGATTACGCATCTGGAGAGGAGATGACAGTACAGGACGGAATCTCGGACGAGGACTACAGAGATCGCGGAGTCCCCTTTAGCTGCTGCAATCTGCACGCGATGGGACCGTGTACGCACACGGAGATGACGGATGACGAAACGATAAACGTGAACGGTTGCGCGGAAGTCATCAGCCCCATTCTTCTCAGGATCGTCATAGTCGCTTATGTCATGACTAGCACTTTAATCGTCACTCAAGTGCTATTAGCCTTCTTAATCGCCAGAGTACGTTGTTTTGCTTAATTTACTTCAAAAGGACGTATCCTCATGAGGCACAAACTACCTCATGATTATCGTAATCAGCGTTTGCCATTAATCTTTCGAGTAAAAAAGTTACATTTTGTTATAAGAAATTAATATTGTTGGATGCTTGCTATAATCAATTGATTTTTAATTCGTTTACAGATGACCAGTAAATTCTTGCCTCTTCCATCGTCTTTTCCTCGCGCGAGACGATCGATCGCGCCGTTCACCATTATAAACACACTCCCAAGGACCTACGTGCCACGGTTTTCCTCGATGAAGAAATCCGCCTGGTACAGGAGACCAACAAACGCCCGTCCATCATCGACGAACGATGCCTGCATCAAGGAAAACCGGAAAGCTAAGCCGCCCGCGGCGAGGTGCAGTTGTCCTAATTTGAATCGCTGGTAAGAGAACGAGTCTCCTCTAATATAAAAATAATAGTAATTACTTTTTAGCATTTTTTTTTAATCAAGAATTATTTATTGCTCTTATCATATTCAATTATTTACTACGTAGTTTCCATTCTCGAAAGAATAATCTTGTGTTTTGATTGAAATTAATTCCAATGTCAAATTAACTTTCTCTCTTGAATTAACTCTAATTCACATGGCTTCTTGATTAATAAAACCGGTATTTAAGCGTCGAAAAATAAATGTAATGACGCAGTATTTCATATAGTAATACCTGGGATGTCGCGAAGATTAAGCCGAGCGTTCACGAGGAGCACAGAGTATCCGTGAAACGCCTTCGCAGCAAGCACGTGCGTTGAAATTCCTTTGTGCTAATTATCTGCAGATCTTCGAAGTGATTAGAACAACGGTTCTTTCGGGCAACTGCGCATTATCGACGACGAAATACTAATTACTGCTATTAGAGGTAAGTCGTGACACAATAGCAGGCGGTGAGATTCGGGGTGGGGATAAGTAGTTAAATTTCCCATCTGAAACTCAAGATCAACACCTGAGCTCAGTGCTGTTCAAAACATCGTGCGACGGTGACTCGCTCCATCATCAGTGTTATCACGTTGTAAGTATTTGCAATCGACACATCCGTCGCTCATTAGTCTCTCGCCTTAATAACGACTCTTACGAACGACTAATCGTCTGATTAAATGACTGATGATTTTGATAACAAATAAATGACAAACTACTGTGATAGTACTGGCTAGTGATCTTAATGGACGATTAACGAGATTACATCGATTCCGCCTTTTCCAGACATTCGATCATCGAAAATTATTTGATTATTGCTTCGCCTTGGATATATTAATAGTTTGCTAACCGATGAAATAGCCCAATAATCGACTCACAATTCTCAAAACCGCAGACGAGTTTATTGCGGACAGTTACGATGAAAGTCGACCATGGTATTTGATACGCGTTAATCTCGCGTGCTTCTTACTGTGCTTCTTCTGTGGACCGGCGACTGTAATAGAACTGGTGACGTCCCGCGAACTAACTTGCGCTTCTTATTGCATTTCATCGGCGCTTTCGCAAGCTGAAAATACGGTCGCGGCCGAAAAGACGTTATTCCAAACGAGGTTTGTGGCTCCGGCAGGCCAACAACGAGAAGATAAAACCGTGTCTGGCATCGCGATTTAGATGACATTCATTTTAAAATAAACTAAGTTAGTTACTAAGTTAGTTACTAAGTTAGTTTACAAGAGAAATAGAAAGAGAGAGGGAGAAAAAGCAATGCACAAATAAAAAAAGAGAAAGTTTTTTATATAACATTACGACTGTATTTATAAAATGATCGAGTTTAAAAATTGTCTATAATCACATATTGTTTTATGTATATTATATATGTTCAGAGTAATTTGCAAAAGCCAGGTTTAATGTGATACAATCTCTTTGATGATGATTCATCGAATTTATGAAGACAACAATAAAACGTCACTGTTTTGTTAAGCAACGCAGTTTTGCCGTGTACTTTGAAGAAACAAACAGCTGTCGACAGACAGACTGTATGTTAACTTCACACATTCTGTGATCATTCTGTCTTCACAATTAGAAAAACAGAGAAAAAAAACAGAAACGAGCATATAGGTTGAATAAAACATATTTAAATTTAAGAACTGCTAATATACGAATGCATATCATTTTTCATATCAATCAGTAACGGAACTGGAATTAAACATTTCCATCGTCATAAAATAAACAGAACGCGAATGGAAACATGTGATTTCGATTAAAAGCGACTGCGCAAGACGGTATTTTCGATGAAAGTTCCGGTTTATCAACTCACAGATCTCAGTATAAACAATATGAACGCGACATAGCGTACACATCGGCAGGACGAATCACGTGAATTGCGACTCCATTAACTCTCCCGGGTAATTGCGCACCACGCATCGGCGGTTTCTAATGTAGATATAATAACCAGATTTCATTGTCTCAATGTGTAGAGGCGGCTTTCGTGCCAGACGTGCTCTAAAGAAGCAAACAAAGAACGCGGATAATCCGCCTGCCAGTGTATAAATTTTGCGCGCATCGCGTCGCTGATTTCGCGCTGATAGTCGCGCGACGCTCGAATCTCGGCGGCCGTTCGGCAACGTTCGGTACATTCGAGCGCGCTCGGCAATACTCGGACGCGCTCGGCAATTCTCGGGCGCGCTCGGCGATGCTCGACGATGCTCGGCAGAGCGCGCGCAGCGTGCCGGCCCGACGCACGAACGGCACGTTCAGTTTGCTAGCAGCCGCGTGCTTGATCGGTCGAGGAGTTTCATACATATTGTGCTACTAGTGTTCGGCGATTACTTTCGAGCGCCATTCCATCGTCATAGCATGTACTCACCAGTTCGCAGCCACGTCTACTGCTTGCCGCATCATCAGCCACACAATAAACTCGTCTCTTACGGCTACCGTTAGTCGGCCATATTTCGCGGCTCTCGCTTTCGCATGTGATAGATTAGTGCGTCCGTTGGAAATCGCAACTGTCGCGTCGGTCGCGCAGGAGGGTCGGATTGTGAATACACCGCGGCAGTGATAGCATGATATTCTCTTGGATATTCCAGTGAGTCTCACGAGCGCCTATACCGGGTGGCTGAGTCGTTCGCGCGTGAAGTGTGAGGTGGCTGATTTTTTTTCACTCTCGCTATCCCGTTGCGTGCTCGACGAGAAGAAAAGAGAGAGAAGGAGAGAAAGAAGGAGGGAAAGTCGAGAGCGCACGAGCGACACCGTAGACAGTGAGTGAGTGAGAGAGAGGAAGGGAGAGAGCGAGCGCGACAGCAACCTGGTGCGAGACAGATTTCCGGTGGATCAGCTAATAGTCAGATTTCCAAGGAGGCTCTATCTCAGCCAAAATGAGCTGCTGTACCAGCGCGCCCATCGTCACGCAGACCTGCGAGACTCTCCTTAGCAAGTGCGAGATCCCGATCATCGACCTCGCTCATATGGGTGAGTGCTTTTTCATTTGAATCTACCGGGTCGCCCGATCGACCTCGGGCGATCTCTGTGTATTTATTTCGCGAGACACGCAGGCAATCGTTTGGCTCGTCGATTCGCGGAATCGCACTCGCGACTGAGATTTTGCGAAACGTCATTTCGAAATTGTTTGCAAGGCGGTCGTGCGCGCGCGCGTGCTGTAAACGTTTTTCCCGTTCGATCGTAAAACGACGGCGTACGGAATGTAATGAAACTGGGACTGGCGGTGCGCGCGCGCGGCCTCGGCGAAAGATCTCCACTCTGCTCGGTGTTGCAAGTCGGTCATAGGTCGTCGGATGACGAAAGTAAATGGCATGACAAAACTAGACTGACGCACCTCGAAAATCACTGGCGGGAGCAGAAAACACGTGACGTTGCCGATTTCGCGACGCTTCGGAATCCGGCCAGGAGATCGTTTCGATTTCGGAATTATAGACTGCTTGTAAGACTTGCGTACGCGATATATATGGATGTTTATGGATTGTAATATTTTATTAGACTGTTTATGATATTACTCGTGACGAATTGCTAAACGACAGCTTGATGGATGAGTATCATTGCGGGCATTGGTATCGTATATCGTTAAACAGTAACGTTAACAGCAAGCACGTTAATTTCTGTTAACATTCCGACCTTGTGCTCGAAAATCGCTCTCCACTTCGCGTCGTGCTCTTTGTTAATCAATTCGCAATTTGCAAATTAGAGTCGCAACGTCCGCGAAGAAGTTGTTGTCTCTTAACGTATCGGAAGGATACTTTGGTGAACCTTGATTCGACTTGACTCCGTTTATCACATTCGTTGAGAGCCTTGACGGGCGATTCAATTATTGTCATTGTATCGGAACGCGCGTGCGTGTTCGTCTCAATTACCGCAATAAAACTCGAAATTCGGCACTTTCGGATCCACCGCTCTCAGAGTTATGTCTTCGTCATTCCATGCGAATTAGTTAGCGTAACGTGTAGAGCTCGGGATCTTTTCTTTTTTAAACACAGTAAAAGAACGTTAACGACATCGTCGCGTGGGCGATGTTTCCTCCGCGACCGGGTGCACGAAGTGTCGTAAAAATAAATGATTGACATTCATTTATTGCCGCGTCTAATATAAGTTACCACCAGCTGAGCGCGTTTACGTTGTTGCTGGCGTTTTTTAAGCACTCTGTCCATCTATCCCGAGGCACTGTGTCCACCTTTTGTACGGCCCTGCAATTATTCGCAACTTATTCGAATCTACTTTTTGCACTCGAGATTATTTTATTATCGCATAATTTCATTTCGAAACACTATCGAACGATTTAATTTTGAAACACGGTCCGGATGATATCTCATAGTTGCGTCAGGAACTGTTTGCTCGTGCGAGCTTAAGGAAAAACAAACAACCAGCTATATTTCTATTATTGTTATCGTTAAATTCTACGAACCTCTCATCCACGGTGTTGATCAGCTGATCGCGATTTTCGAAAAGCGACGAACGGTCGCGCCGTATGTAGACACTCGGGAGTAGGACACCCTATATAAACGGTCCGAGGGCGCCAAGGGAGGGGCCCTTCTTTGTAAGAGGGGCTCTGACCTCAACGGATCGTCGGACCCGTGGTAGGCGCCTCCGGTTGCCGTTGGCTGGCTGCTTCGTCTGGCTAGGTGCCTGGCCTCGTTGCCAAGCAACCGTAAAACCGTCTCTTTCTCTCTCTCTCTCTCTGCACAAATCCTCGAAATTCCTTGCGACTTGCACGCACCATCCGGTCTCCGACGTGGTGCATCGTCCTTTCGAAGACCCCAGACAGAGAACCCGCTGCGACCTAACCGCCCGTGGATCTTCCTACTTAGAAATCGCCAGCTTGGAAGCATGTTTCGCACGCATATGCGTTCTGCGTGAATTTCAGGAACTCCCAGAAGTAAAACACGTTTGGCCGATTGTTGACATATTTCCTCGTGTCATTAACGACTTTTTGTTACATTCCGTTCGCAGCGGGTATCGGTCACGAAAAACACACATCTGCGTAGTAAATACGCGCGACTAAAACTCTCTCGTGGACCGAGAGTCGATGGTTCGTTCGAAAGGTCTTCTGGGAAATAAGTCGATTGAATTAGTTAACGCGGAAAGAATGGGCAAAAAAGCGCGGTTGATTAATCATCACGCAGTTGAGGCTGAGTAATTATTTCCCTCAGCATGTATCAAACAATTGAAAGTAACAATGTACCAGCTATTATTTACCAGTTTAGTGGTAGCGTGTTGTTGTTCCATGGTGTTTACTCACGGTACCGAAAAAGAATATTGCCCGTATTCATAATCAGGCCTTATGTTTAAGGCTTCCTCAAGTTCATCTTCAGATGCTCTATAGCCAATAAAATAATCTGTAGAGCATTTGAAGATGAACTTGAAGAAGCCTTAAATATAAGGTTTGACTATGAGTACGAGCATACGTTTTTGAGTCATTGAAGATACTAAGCGGTAAATGTCCTTGGACACGAAAAGTCGTTTCCTTTCTTTCCTCGTCGAGGCTTGCCGTTAATGAGCTACCTGCTGCATATATGTGAGCAGTGTGTAAAGTCTCGTACACAATAGGGCTAACCCCTGAGGAAGCCTCCTGATACGTTTTGTCACGCATTCATGAGATTTTCCCCGAATTTCATAAGAAAAGTATCTTCAATTGTTTACTGGGAAATAACAAGTGCATTATTTGCTAAAATCAAGAGTGTACTCGCCGTTGAAAAGGTTTCCTGGTTTTTTCTTTTTATAAGTTTCGGAACATATCTGTCTTAAGATAAGAGAGCTCTTTTATTGAAAAATAAATTCTCTCAATCTTTTCAACGGCGAGTATATACACTGAGAAAAAATATCTGAAAAATAAAAAAATATTTATTCAGTGAGTGTTATAATCACATACTTAAATTTAAATTCTTTTACTTGAATAAACAATTGCTTTTATGAAAAGCTACACGAAAAAAAATAATTTGCTGTAGCAGCAAACTAATTTGCTGCATATGGACAGTTAAATATAATTCGCTGTGTTAGCTACATTTTCTTTGCTGTGAACAACAAGAACCTATTTTCTTGCTATGATAACAAGAAAATCTGCTCCTACAGCAAGAAGAGTGGCTAACGTAGCAAATTTGCTACAGATGGATAACTAAACATAATTTACTACTTTAGTTTCTTTTTTTGTTGCAGGAATAGATTTTCTTGTTATCATAGCAAGAAAATTGACTCCTGCAGCAAAGAAAAAGTGGCTAATACAGCAAATTATGTTTAGTTGTCCATATGTAGCAGATCTTTTTTTTCCGTGTAAGGCATTGTAAGAAAATATCCTTATATTCTTAAAAATATTCGTATATTCTTTTATTTGAAAATTCTTTTGTATTGATCAATTAAATATGTATTAACGACATTAATGGTAGATACTAATGATGTCATTAATAGATACTAATAATGTCATTCGTAGATACTAATACTAGGTAGGTATTAATAGTAGGTATTAATGACATTAATACCTACCATTAATATCTACCTAATATTAGTATCTACGAATGACATTATTAGTATCTATTAATGACATCATTAGTACCTACCATTAGTGCGAAGAAATATCTTTTTTGTATTACACGAAAAAAAATAATTTTGCTCTTTTAGCAAAATCGTCGTTGCTACTGCATATTCGTAGTGACATAAAAAAAATTTAGTTGACGTAACTAATTTTACAAATTATTCGTTATTAGAGCAGAAGTAGTTTTGTTGTCAGGATAGAAAAAATTTGTTGAGTGTATTTGTCCTAAAAATCACGTTAATTTGCTATTGATGCAAAATAATGTATCAATAGCAAGTTAGCAAATTTATTTGCTATCGGAGCAAAACTGCAACTGCTTGTATAAATCCATCATGGTCCTTATAGCAAAATAATTTTTAGATTCAGCAAATTATATCCAGCAAATAGTGATTAGTACTTTTAACAAATCTTTTTGCTGTCCATATAATAACGAAAAGATTTTGCTAGACCAGCAGAAAATTTGCCAGCAAATTAATTTTTTCTGTATAGATATTTTTTTCTTTCCCAGCGCAAGGTAGTAGCTCTCTTTTCTCGAACAATGAGATGACCCTTCTGATGCGTCTTTGTCCTTATTACATTTCCGTAAAACGTTTCTCGAATTTCTACAGGAGTTTCTAGAAACGACCTTCTAATTGATTATCAGGGGATGACTCGCAAATTCTTCCGGAAAGTCGTTTCAACCGTGCGACGTCAGAAATTGCAGAGATCGGTGCGCAGTACGCCGGCTTTCTAAGTCGGTCGTCGCGTAATAGATTCTAATCGGATTTTGTTCGACCCAGTGATGGACTACTTTGCGCCGGTGTGAGCCAAATTTTCAGCTGCCTTACGTCCCGTATCGCGTGTATTGCGCGCACGCGTACCACTTATACGATTATTAAATTATATAAGAGGCCGAAGCCTTATATGTGCACAGATCGTCTGAAGTATGCCCGGCATGCCATTTAAAGATCACCATGCGCCGCCAATCAGCGTTCGCGTGCCATTCATCACCTATAGTCTAACGGTTACGTTCTAACACGTGGATACATTGAGACGTTGTCTTTGTTTGTATACTTGCACAAGCATTGTGCACCGAATAGGAAGTTTCGCGAAAGCTAGAGAGAGAGAGGGGGGGAGAGACCTTCGTGGCCTTTCTAGCGACATACGAGGGTGGTCTGAAAAGTTTCCGACCTCAACGTGAAGATAGC
>NW_022639515.1:419404-442715 GCF_010583005.1 Odontomachus brunneus | reverse complement strand
TGACTTGTATCTTTGTTAGGTCGGAAACTTTTCAGACCACCCTCGTAGAACTCTTTAGTCGGCGGAGTACTTCTCATGTTTTTCTAACGAAACATTTCCGGACAGCTCGTGTATCATTTCACTCACAAGATCATCGCCGGAGCGGCATATTCTCTCTCTTTCTCCCCCCCCCCTTTCTCTTCTTCCTTTGTTTTTTTGATACCTTTTTTTTTATTTGATGATATCCAAAGAATGTGCACGCGAGCTTTGTCGCGTTCACGAGGAAAGCTGCATAGCGAACGTTGTTTATCGCGTAAACTAGAACGCGCGCATGCAATCGTATCGGCTTAGCGCTCGAGTTTGCACGTGGCTTAAATAGCATGTAACACGGCGGCGTGCACGCGTCACACGTCACGGCTAATAAAATATCTCGTGCGCCTTTAGTGCCCCGATAGTGTTAGATAATGATTTAAGCGCCCGTCGCGAGCGAAGAATAATGGCTCGTTGCATCGAGGTGCGTGAGAGAAAATCGTGCTGCACTTGGATTCAGCTTAGTCGCGATCTTGTTCTCGCGCGTTTCTTCCCCGATGCCTTTCGCGTGCGTTCGCTCTCCGGGACTGTGCCTCGCGACAGTGATCCATTTCGGATCTATGAAGAAATCCTCCGAGCGACTTGAATGGTCTTCGGAGACCCTTCCCAAACGGCAATTAAACTTACTGTATGAATTTCGATATTCGTCATTTATTCGCATGCATTCACTTGGAACATTAATTGAGTTTACGTTCCTTTTAGTTTAGTTCATTTCATACGCCTCCCGTTTACTCTTCAAAATCGTGTCCCGGGACGTTAACTCGTTTTCGACTCGGAACTTTCTGACAATATCCTCTCGAAACGGTCTGAATAATCTTGGAAGGTCCTTCTCAAGTTCAATCATTAAATCTGGTCGCGTGTTATTAATTTCGCGTATTTTTTGCTTCAGAATAATCGAGTTCAGCTTTTTATTCATATTGTGTTATTTTATATGCTCGCTTGTTCTCCAGCACCGCGTCTCGGGACATTGATTCGTTTTTCATCCGTGAAAAAGTCCTCGAAACGGCCTCATTAAATCTCGAGAATTATTTATTAATTTCCCGTGTTTTTGTGCAAAGGTAACAGTCGAATTTATCGTTTATTTTATTTTATTCCGTGCGCTACCGGTCGTATGTGTCACATTGCAGAGGATCTAATATCGGAGTATCTTGCGCGCGATTTCCGCTCTCTTTTCCATCTCTTCCTCTTCATCCGTCTATCCGCATATGATCATAGTCCGCGTCACTCCATCACGCGCCGGGCTAATGACCAGACCAGCTGGATCGCGAAATTTTGATGAGACAAGCAAGCAGACGGACAGACGGGCAATCCGATGCTCGTGGAATTCACGACGACGAGCGCGGCAGTAGTCGCGGTAAGTAGAAACCGGAGACAACGAGGACGCGGAGTGCACGCGATGGTAGTTGCGAAATCGCGGGCCCAACGTGTGAACTTCGTTGTGACGGTTTTTCGATGCCTGGATGTCACGCGAATGCACGTTGTGTATGTGCGTGTGTGTGCGTGCGCGCGCGTTAAACGTGAGACGAACTCGGAGATATCTGTGAGAACGCGAACGTCTCATAATTTAAAATGTTAATGAAGCAAACACGAATAAATAAGGCGCGAGTCTTGAACGCAGAGCAAGCATTCACGCTCCGTTCGTGATCTAATTTAGCGTTCTAAGAAACTCCGAAGATCACGAAAATCGGATAGAAAATCTATTAAAATCATCTTATTCATTATATTAACACGCTACCACTCACGTCACACATATAAACACACACATATATGTGACGCATCGATTTTCATGAGAAACCGACGTCACGTGTATGTGTGACGGCAATAATATCTTATTCTATGTCCATGTAAACAAATTAGGTCTGTTTCACATTATTACATAAACAACAAACGAATATATCGAATAATCTGTGGCGGATGCCACAGATCTGTGGTTCGCCAGATGAATAGTGATAGCGCTGAGAGAAATAAATGTGCAAATATATATGCACTGAGAGAAAAAAATATCTAAAAAATAATAAATTTCTTTCGTGGGAACTCTTATATTTACTCAAATCTAAATTCTTTTGTTTAAATAGAATAAACACTTGCTTTTGAGTAGCTAAGGTTTTCTTAAACTTTTAAGAAAATACATATTTTCTAGTTTGAAATATATTTTAATGCAAGTAAATGTATTATCAGTGTATCCGAGTAAATATTTGCTATTTCTTATAAATATTTCTTTCTTTTAGTGTGTCGATAGGATTTACAGTGTTTGAAAAATCTCTGCTGGGATTTAAATCTCCTTTAGCGACAGATCGCGATAACGAAGTAATCCCGGTCACGCCTTGTTTCTGCGCGTGAGAGATCAAACTCCGATTTGTTCGGGGATAGCGAACTGCAGACATGCGAAGTTTCTTTTATTATTTTTCACTCGGCTTATAAAATCGCGACACGAGCGAGGCGAGTGGTAAAAACAGATAGAAGAGATAGGCAAAAATTGCGAAAACTAGTGACGATTATGCTCGATGACGCAAATGCATAGCTGAAAGTACCGTTAGTATCATGCCGTTGCTCGGAATTGATAAGCCACGCGCGACCTCCTATTGTTGGTGGCTTTTTCTTGCACCTGCAAGAAATGGCGAATATTAATCGAATAAATGGCAAGAACCCGATGGAGTTTGCACCTTGAATGAATAATTGATCCTCGCCAAGTTGAAACCCGTGAGATTCAAGTGCTCGAAATACCTCACCCGGAAAGAAAGGTTTATCAATTTTTTGTTAATTATTTTGAAGATTTTTCTTTTTTTCCTCTTGTCTTTACTGAATTTCATTTCTTTGTACTTTTGTGCTTATCTTTTCTTGTGCTTCCCGTAATATCAAAGGGATTATTGTCCCATTAATAATAAATGAGTGGAAGAGTTATCGAGATCGCATCGAGAGATGCCTTTTTATCGCGCTCGTGCGTATCAAGAAATCTCCTCTTCTCGTGTATGCAGATAAGTCGATGCGGTTCGCGGCACACACGTGACTTCCACGTAGAAAATTTTCACGAAACGCGGTTTTCCCGCGATCTTCTCGAGCTCGCGTAGGAGAGAGAGTCGGTCACATTTATGTAAATTTTACAGGTTTATCAATTCCTCTTGCGCGAAGTCGTACGTGTACCGTGTAATCGCGACAACTAATCGCGATGTCGTAACATCATAGATAGAGACATCCTGTCGCGACCATTTAGGATAAGGAAAATATATAGAGATAAAGAGTAGGAGGAAAAGCAATAATCAGTATCACAGACATCATGCGTTGTGTTCTCGCGACGGCGTTATTTCTAGGAAATCACGTTATCAACACGAAGTCCAACTTTGGACGCGACTCCAATGGACATGAGGAGAAAGCAGAGAGAGGCTCTCTGCGCTCGTTAGTCGAAAACTTCCCGGTGTTCCTTATCCAAATAACAACCGCAACACTCGGACACCGTCCGCACCAGCTGATATAGACGGCACAGAGGTGTGTAGCGCCGGCGAGTGTGCGTGATGTCGTACCCGTTGGCAGATTACATTTCGCGCACCTTTGGAGTCGACGTCCGGTAACGGTATATTCAATCGTTATACACCGGGCGAAAGTATCGGTGAGTCCGTTGTCGCGCTACCAGGAGAGAAACTAGTGAATATTTTCTTTGTACACGCACCCTAGAAACTGTTCCGCATCTTTAACCGCGGCCGGACACAGCCGTTAACCACGATGATGCGTTGTCGCGTATCTGCGTATCTGCCGACGATACGTACGCGCAGCACTGCCACGAAAAACAGAAAGAAACAAGAGGGAAAGGGGAATGAAACGATTTCCGTCGGCGTGCGCAAAACTGCGTTTCACCGTCGTCGGCGTCAACCGTTGGCCCTGCGTGTCGTTAACCCTCGGTAACGCACACCCGCCGAGACGCACGTTTTCAGGCATATTTTTAGCCGTCTGGCGTATCAGCTCTCGCACTTTCAAGTTGAATCAAGTTTCCTCGACGATCTTACGTCGCGTGGCCGTCACGAAGTGCGTAATTATCGTCGTACACGATGATCCGGCGCATTAACGACGATTATCTCGCGCGTTTTGTCTTTCTGGACGAGGTGACAAGTGTCACTTCGCCGTCAAAACAAAGAGACGCGAGCCGATATCCGGTGGTTGGCGGGCAGATCGATATCTCGGGGAGCAAGTAGATCAATTTTCCGCGGTGACAGGCGCGCGACGTATATCACTTGATGATGATAATATTAATATTGGCGAAACATGCTTGTAAATAACAGAAATCATTTATCGTGTCGGAAATAACCGCCTAAGGTTATGAATAATTCGTACGCGCGATGATGCCGTGTTCTGCATGCGTTCTCGGCCACGTGTCGCGCAAGCGATTTCCGTCTCGCTCGGCCGAAGGTTTCGAGAACGCCTCGTCGAGTGTAAGGGAAGCAGAGAAACGAAGACGTGTACACATCATCAATCAAGATTCAGGCATCGCCAACAGGCCGTCGCGGCTCGCGATCGCGAGATTAGGTATACTGAGTCTATTATTAAAGATCGGCGTCTCTCTAAAGGGTCGTCTACAATGCAGTTGCGTTTTAAAGTCGTGCACTGAGTAAAGTCCTTCGGTTGTCAGAATAAAAGCAAGTTTGCTGGTGGATGATCGTTCGGGAGATAGATCGAACAATTACCGTTGCAAATCACTTCTCATTATTTGCCACTTTAACAAACGTATATTTGTTCTCATCTGTGTGGGTCAGATTAATTATGTCTTCCATTAGAAGAATTGCTTAGAGCAACAAATTGAAAGTAACAAATCATTCGTTCCCACCACGACTGGATCATTTGCTGTTCCACATCAACGAATTATTTGATGCGGGTACTGCTGTTTTGTTAAATTAGCAAAAATTTTCTTTCAGAGCAACGCTAATCTGTGAATCGGTCATGTATCTGTTTTTTTCGTGTAAATTCGTGAAAAATGAAAAGTTTCGTCGATGAGTACGGTGAAGATTTTCATTTTCCACGAGTTTGCACGAAGGAAGTAGATGTATGATCGATTCACAGACTAGAGTGCTACGACTTCAAGACGTAAAGACTGCGGCCGCATTGTAGACGACCCTTTATAGTTTCGCGTTATTAATACGACTTTGTCGGCGTGAAGCCGACCATCTCTCTTTCCCCCCTTCCTCTCTATTTCTCTCTTTCTGTCATCGTCGTGGTCTTTTTTCTCACGAGGCAATTTTGGCGAGACGCCCGTTGCCGATGTATGCCGCGAGGACGGCCGACGAAACGAAAGCCGGCCCTTCTCTCGCTTTTGACTTTGTCGTGGTGATTACGTCGCGACCGTTGCCGAAATAGCGCCGAACAAAGCGGAAAGAACATACGCTTACGTCCCGTTGACGTCGGCGCGCGAGGAGCGTATTGGGGAATTTATTGAATTGCACTGCACCGATATATTTCTCTCCCTTCCTCCTCCTCGATGACGATAATGATCGGAGTCGACGCACGACGCGCTCCACACATACGAAATGTCGCTGGCCGTTCTTTTAAGCGAACAGGTTATTTTTTCAGGCCAAAAGAGCAACAAGTTCGGAAATTTATTTAAAGAAATATGTTTGAACATTATATATGCAGATAAGTACAATATTTGCATTAAAACATAATTTATAATTATTTTTGTGCGAAAATGATGTCACAGCATCCATTACGTGCAACTCTCTTGCACAACTCTCTCGTTTGCATGATTTATGTTTGTACAATAGTCCAATAAAAACATGAAAAATTTTCTTGTAAAATAGAATTGCAGTTATAGTCTCTCGAGTCAGAATTTTTATTCTCAAACAATTGAAGTTTTTGTCTCATTTTAAGAAGAAATTAAAATTTTTTGTTTTTTGAAAAATGCTTCTGTCTTATTTTATTAAAAAAAAATTTAATTGAAAATAAAAATTCTGGCTCGACAGATTATAACACTCAGTAGTTCTCTTTACATATATTTTCGAATATTGTTTTTGTAGTCTGAAAAGATAAGTTGCTCTCTTAATACGTTCTCGTTATCAAAGTTATTTAGGGAGAACTTACACCTATGTAATCGTATACAATAAACATAATTTTGATAAAGTGAACATAGATTAAAAATGTTTTGCCATCTCACACATACATAGGGAGAGTTACCAAGTAAACGGTGAATGCTGGTAGTGAACGCCGCGCTGATATTTTCATCGTTTCAACATAACACCTTCGCGCGGTTGTTTGAAAAAAAATCGAAAAATCGATGATGATACATCGTTCGCTACCTTTTTCAATCGCGAATTAGTCAGTCACGAAAAAATCCAGCCATGAATCATTACGAAGCAGTGCTCACCTCGATGGAGGGGCCGCGAGACGAGAGCTCGAAAGGTGATTTTCACGGTACGTTATATAAGGCGCGATATAACCGGGAACAAAAGTTAATCGAGCGGACAGCGGGATGGCGAAGAGAGAGAGAGAGAGAGAAAGAGACAGAGAGAGAGAGAAAGAAAGACAGAAAATGCTCGTATAATAATCGTCAGCGCGATACGCGCGTACGTATGTACGCACGTACATTCGTTATTTCTCCTCGTGTCGTTCACGGACGGATCTCGTTACGACACGTAGGCTCGCGGGGACGATAGCTTTCTCGAGAATCATGACCTCGCGCCGGCGACTCAAGGCTCGTCGTTAACCTTTTTCGATTTTCGCTACCCGAAGCAACGACGCAGATAACGTGACGCGGGTCCGTGTCCGTCGCTAACGACGTTCCTCACACTAATTTCGCCTCGAGAAACACCGCGGACAGTTTCTCGAGAATACACGAGGGGGAGATTAGTGTTTCGTATTTCGACAGTTCTAACAATAATCTGACGTCTTGTGCCCACTCCCGTGTCTCCACTCGCTCGTGGCATGCAAAGAGAAGAAGAAATAATCAAGAAGCGACTCCAGGAAAAGCGACATGTTTCAGCGTGTATCCATATGCGTTATGCGCTCTCTTGAGATGAATCAGTAAAAGAAGCATTTCACTGATAACCAGTGAATATTTGTTGATTTTCAGCGAAAACATTTGTATTTTATATCTCACTGATTTTGACTACCACAGTGGTGGAAGTGAGATTTCAAGGCAAAATTTGTAGTACATAAATCTATTGTGTGCTGTGCAACTTTCTGCGTAGGTGGCGATGGAATTAATAGCTTTTGTACGATTTGCGTGCAATGACACTGTGTTTGCAAACTGTATCAATAATAAGGAACAGTCGCTGTTAACTAGGCACTATTAACTGATTCTTTTAGTGTGATTCTCTACTGATTGCTACAGCGTTATACTTATAACTGAACCATTAGTTACAAGTATAGCATCTCAGCGATGAATACACTGATTGTACTTCAGAGAGCATCGTAGTAGCGGGCAAGGCAGATCGCGAATTCCACGGCCATCCTCTTCTTCGTGGGGCTCTCGTGTCGTTTTATTTTCCCCTGCCTTTCAAACGCGAGGAATAACGAGTTACGAATGCGATACAGTCGTGTGTACAACCGTGAAACATACGAGCCGCGCATACAGGAGGGTTTATTATATCCGCACGCGTTCGTGTGCAGACGTCGCTTACAGTGGCTGACGGAGGGATCATGGTTGGGTTGGAGAGAACCTGTCTGTCAGTTTGATCGTTTTGCTTCACTATCGCGGTCTATCGCTCATATACCGCATGTCAGTCTCGGTGTCAATGAACTTGGCTCATTCAGCGAAAGAACCGATCGATCATCGGCGAAATCGATCGCGCGTCGCGCTCCGAGAAACTCAATCCCGAACAACGTCCAACGCTATTTCGCGAACAGACTTGCGATTTCTCGGCTGTCGTCGCCCGCGAAATTTAAATCATGAGGTATTAGAAAGACAAGTTAAACTGCGGCGACAGGTAGAAATCGGCGTTGTCTCCGCCAAGTACCGACCCCCTCCGAGCCGAGAATTCGCGCGAAACGCGAAAGTCCACACGGTCGCTCCTACCTCGCGTGAGAAACCTCAAAAAACTGAGCGAGAACGTTACAGTTTTTCTGTTCACTCATACGTTTTCTTGCGATTGCAGGTACGGAGATATGCCCTCAGAAGGGAGTCGTGAAGCAGGTGGCCTCGAAACTGCTAAGGGCGCTGTCCGAGAAAGGATTGGCCTTGCTCGTCAACCATGGCATTCCGGAGTGCAAGGTATGAGATAGGAGAGGAGAGAATGGCAGAAGAAGGGAAGGAGAGGAAGAGACAGAGAGAGAGAGTGTGTGTATGTGTGTGTGAGAGAGAGGAGAGCAAGAGCATCGAGGGAGAGACGCGCTTGCAAAACGATTAAGTCGCGAGGCTTCCTTTGATTGATCAGGCGCCGGTGTTGGCGGTCTTGCCGATTTCTATCGCCCGCAGAAACGATCATGCGACTGTCGCAACTCGCTATCATGACGAATAACTCGAAAAGCGTCAGTTGAAGTAAGCCGGGTAACTCATATGACGTATCTACGTTATTGATATATGAAATGTCAAGTTGCGAATTCTGGCTGTAAAACGTTTTTTTTTTCTTATCTGCAGCGAGTCACTTCGCACTCAGGAGAGTTGCACGCGAAATTGCCTTGAAAGACGAAGATTTCGTCGCGAAAAATTGCGTGTATCATTCATTGTGTTATTACTACAATGGTACAATTGACAGTAAAAGTGGTTCACTGACAGTGAACGAATAGTTAGTTAATATGTGTTTGAAAATGCGATAAAAACGCTGTGTGCTCAAATAATAGCTATGTGAACTCCATTTATGTCATAGAGGAATTTATATTCTAGTCACGAAACGACCAATTAATAATGATTAATTAATGATTCCCCGTTAAAAGGAGAAACGCGCGCGTTTGTGTAGTCATTATAGTATATATTATAGTACGCCTATTATAAACTAAGCTTGTAGCAAAATTTTCTATGTTGATCGTGTAATTCTCGGTGTAATTCTCAGTGTAAATCGCGCTCTTTATCATCATTATTTAGGAGTGATTCGATATTCGCAAGTTGCGCGTAAAGAACAGGCGAGTTTTCAAGGGCTCGCAATAAAGACTGTATGTATTGCGCGACGGCGCCGGCCTTGCCGGCATTCGAGCGCGCACTATCGGAAATTTGCGGGTGATATCGGCGACGACGTATATTGCAGTTTCGCGCGATAATCCACTCGCACAACTCACGATCTGTGACAACTTGAAACGTACGTCGTCGAGTAACACTGCCATGTAAGAACGTGAGAATATTATTTCTGCACGCGCCGGAAAGCGCGAAACGCACGAACGTGCCATCTGTATGCTCAGAAAGAGAGAGAAAGAGATAAGACGATTTCTCAAGGACACTTAAAAATTGCTAATGAAGTCGCGATATCTTAATTCTGCCGTTGGACATTAGTCAGCGTAAACCAGAAGGTTAATTAAAGTGCAAATAATTGCTTATCGCGAGATAAACGCGCAGAATAATTCCAGAGGAGGTCATCAAATTTAGCATGCCTGTTCTATTCTGCCGATGCTCTTCGTTCAACTGTTCTTGAACTGTTTCTTGAGTGAAAAGACATCGAAACGTATAAGTGGTGTGTTTCAGTATGTGTGGAATGACGATGTGTAACAAAATCGTATTTTTTTTATCTAACCTCGAGTGGGCCATACACGAAGTTTCAGCTCGTGTATTAGGTGCCAAGAAGCGCCGTGCGTTAAGGATTAAAAAAAGAAGCTTCAAGTGTAAAAAAAATGATATCCGATCGAATACTTACGTGTAATCGACTCTGAATCGATTAAGAGGCAAGTCTTAAAAATTCGGTGACTCATCTTAGAGAGTCACTAATTATCAAGAGAGCCAATAATTATCTATTTCACAGACAAGTGTTCTTTTACAATAAATTATCTAGTTACCAGGATATCACGGTGAGCTTGAAACTCAATAAAACTCGGAGAAGACTCTTTTGAGACACATAAAAGTTAAACACAATCGAACATCACAAAACATATTAAATTAAAAATGAAACAAATTTGAATTAAACGGATCTTATATAATAATTTCAACGTTTTCTACGTTCACATTCCGATATACTCCACAATTTTGACTACAAAGGTCACAATAATTCATACTGATTCTTCAAAGAATCACGGGATCAGGCATTGTCTTCGACAACGTTCAAGGGACTGCGAGAGCCGTGATTCGCGATTAGTAGACCGCGAACCTCGTCAAAGAGAGACACGCGACGCAACGATACGTGGCGGAATATGCCGAAGGAGCGGCACCGCCGGGAGGCACCGCGTGTCACACATGACAGAAATGCACTTTGTTCCACGTATTGCTTTCCAGTATTAAAATGAGATAAGCGCACACATATAGACAGATGTCCGTTCGCGCACTACAACGATGCGATTATCCGGCGGAATCGGGAGCGATTGTTCGCTCACTCGTTCGCAGGTTTTTTTTCCTTCGCGACGTTTTTTCGCCGTGGCATTACATAACGGAAGCGTGTATGCGATATTACGCCATCGATAAAGCATACTGCAATAGTACATCATCATACTGATAATCTCCATAGAGCTTCACCCGCATGAGTAAGAGAACTCGCCGCCGTCACCGCCGTGTGTCGGTATCACGCGACATATGAAACGACACACGTCCGTCAGCGCGTGTGATTCATTGTTCTCCCCTTCCGCCGTGGCCTTTCGTAAAATTATCTGCAATTCGAGAATTTGTGAACGCATGTATCGCGAGAACGTGGTGGGTGCGTGTTACGTGAAATCTTACGCGATTATCCCCGCGCAGCGCGACACACGTGTATGTTTATTATCGAAAAAATGACAGAGGGGGGAGGTATCTCTTAAACATTAATTATCTATTTATATATTTAATCATATTTTAACAAGTCTAAATTATCGGGACATTATGGTAAACTTCAAACTCGTCTCAGGATGTTGACAGCTTTCTTCAGGCGCGGCAAAGCTTAAGCAACCGTTTATCGTTATAAAATGAGACGTGGCCTTTCGTTTGGGTGATTTCGATACATGACGACGCGACTTAATAGTAAATAATCCTTACTAGAATCCTGTGACCGAGAAATAGATTGACATTTAATAAAATTGACTATTCTTTCATTCCATATTTATATTTTAGAAACTGAAATGTGTTATTAAAAAATTTGCTATTCTTTTAGAAATTTATTGTATTTCTTAGCAAGATAGATCTTATTGATAATCTATTCCTGCATTCTTATTAGAAAAAACATAGTAAAATTGAAAAGTATTGATATGAAAAAAAAAACTATAATATTCTCTCACGGAGAGAATTTTGTAATAAAAAATTTTAATTTTAAATATTATATACTTTACAGTAATTTAGTATTCTTTCATTTCATCTTACTGATCTTACTGACAATTTATTTCTGCACTATTAGGAACATAGTAAAATTGAAAAAAATTGATATAAAAAAACTATAATATTTTCTGCATATAGAATATATAAATTTTCATCAGAATAAATTTTACTAACAACCGCTCGTCTTCCGTCTAATTGTTCGAAGAGACTCAAGCGCAGAGACAAAATTATCCACACGGAAAGCGAAGAGACTCTTCTAATTGCTCCGGCAAATATTGTTCCCCAGTCGATTATTCAAAACTATTTGTTTGCACAATTGCGACAAGGAAGAGAGAAACATGCATGACGATGGAACTGAGCGCGAAACCTTGGTCGACTCGTCTTTTTTTCCCCGTACGGGATTCGCAACCGATTCTCGATTGATGCACGAAAGTTATCAACTGAAAGTGTCTTGTATGTGATACGCGCAAAATCGTACATTTCTGAATATTACCGGAATGATCCGGATACGCCGCCGTGTAATTGTTAAAAATGGTAACGCGAAAGTCTCGATTTGAAATCCAGAAAGGTGATCCAGAAAGATTGCCGCCGAGAGATAGATAAGCTTCGTTCTACGACGACAATAATTCTCATTGACGGCGGGATTTTCTTGTCGGCGAGAGTACAGAGATATATACGCGTTTGTGTCGTTTTCCTTTTGCTTTGGATTTCACAATGAGAAGACGAAGTGAGAAACAGAAAGTGAATTTCACGTGTCTCGCTTCGCTACGTGCGTTGTAACTCCGATTTTTTTTTTTGTATATTTGCAGATGAAGGCAGCTTACAGAGCCTTAGACGCATTCTGCGAGCTGCCGGACGAAACGCGAGCGAAATACGAGCGTGCTTCGCCGGATAATCACGGCTACATTAAGCCAGGCACGGAGAAGTAAGTTAGAAAATTGCATCTTCAAATTGTTCTCGCGATTCGCCGCGATTCAATTTGCTGGACGTTCTCCTCTATTAACTTCAGCTATGATCTGTAACTCGATAATGGCACGAGAAGCAACGACACTACATTGTTCTCTCTCTCGCGCCTTGCACGAGTACAATCGCGAGTGCATTGAGGATACTCCAAGGAAAATTGATCGTTGTGAAAGCTTAATTAAAACACGTCGCTCGTATTGCTCGGAATGATTAATTTAAATTATCTGTTGTGAACACAATCACGTAAAACTGAGTGCGGTATATGGCTTATGCAGCACAAGTGATTAAACAGAAGTAACGTCTGCATTGCAGATAGTTGTTTCAGTGCCACGGATGTGTACTTTTTAAAAAATGTGTATCGCCTCTCGAGTGCGAATTCTTAATGTCGTTTACTCTTTACTTAAAATTAATCCTTTCTTTCTGGCATCTCCGATTAGATTTTCGGACGAGATGGAGCTGAGGCACGCGTTCAACGTCACCGGATGCAAAGGAAATCTGCCGGAAAAGGAAGTGCAAGGCTTTCAATCGGCGGTGGATGAGTTGGAACGCGATTTTAAGCAGTTGGCTACCATGCTTCTTGCGGTAATAATGTTTTATTGGTTCAATATTATTATCGTTTGTAGTCTTATTACATTTTATTGTCGCTTTATATCTTGTTGAAAGATGACTACAATTTATCCTCCGGAATGTCTATTATTTTATTTTTTCTTGAAAGCTTTTTCTGTGTTGTTATCATCTTATCTGTTCTTTCGTGGTCGAATTTCAACGAAAAAACCATTTGTGTTCTCGATTTATGAAAGAAGATAATCTCCACTCCTGACTTATATATTCATTATGCCATGTTGCCGTAATAATTTTTGTCTAATAGCCATCGTATCATATTCGACTTTGACTTGTCCACGTTTACATGACCGATTCTTCCGAATCGGGATTTATCTCGTTATTTATTTGTTCCTCTTTGAATATTTATCCTTCATAGTTATCGTCTTATCTATTCCCTCGCGTTTGATGTTTCCACATAGGAGCAGCTTCGCTCTTTGGACGAGATAACCTTCGGCGTTAAAATCTGCGCATTAAAAATAATCTAATATTGAAATGATGGCCACAGTAAAATATTGAAAATATTGACGTATGTTGCAGGCTCTATCCGTGGGCTTGGAACAGTCCT
The DNA here is from genome assembly GCF_010583005.1 of Odontomachus brunneus. NCBI lineage: Eukaryota > Metazoa > Arthropoda > Insecta > Hymenoptera > Formicidae > Odontomachus > Odontomachus brunneus. The sequence goes on along the minus strand of NW_022639515.1, from coordinate 429,180 downwards.
ACGACTTCCTGTTGTCGAAGCACGCGCACATACTCGGCTCTGGCAACGAGTCCACTCTGCGTCTCCTCTATTATCCACCATTGAGTGCACCGGTACAAGGACTGACCCGATGCGGCGCCCACTGCGACTATGGCACTTTCACTTTGTTGGCGCAGGTATGCAGATTGCGGTATTACATCGTGCGCATGAAAATCAGTGTCCGGTACGGCCGTGACGCCGTCGTCGAGCTTGCGTTGCGATTGCACCAGTCGTTTTTTCGAGAAAGTACGCTCTATGTACACAGTCTGCTGAGCGTCGTAAATTCCGCGGACGTATCTGCATAATTCTGTCGGAACTGCAGATATCTCGGGCACGTCCCATTCGTTTGTGCAATGCGACGTACAATCGCTTCGCGATAAGCGGCACCACTGCTATCGAATAAAACTTGAAAATATTTCTGAGAAAGGAGGGGTATTAAGTATGCTGAAAGATAATATACTATTAAGCATCTAAAATAAAATTAGTCGTACGCATAGCATTTACATGCCGTGCGCCGCGATTAAGGGAGACCAGACGACAAGTCAGTAAAAAAAATCTAGACTGTATTATACGTATGTATAGCATATATACAGATTTGTGTAAATTACACAATCAAACGTTTTCAGGACTGCGAAGGTGGTCTCGAAATACAGACTCTGCACGGAGAACGATGGGGTAGAGTGGGCCATCTTCCGGGCGCCATACTGGTGAATACAGGCGAGCTTCTTGCACATTGGACCAACGGACAGTTGCCAGCGTTGAGACATCGCGTGGTCATGCCGGAACACTGTGGTCGTGGACGTCACTCCATCGCGTTCTTCATACATCCAGACGACGACGTTGCTGTCGAGCCGTTGGACACGAAGATCATCGCAGCCGGCGATTGCCAGGAAACGACGACTCCGTGCCGCCTGCAGAAGAAGAAGCGCGGCGTTCTCTCAGCATATCAGCATCTTCAGCGACGATTTCGCGAGACTTATGCGTCCTAATGTCGTCCGTGTGATTCTGCATATCCTAAACCAATTTTACACGTTCGTTGAGTCGGAAAGAATAGGCGAAATTTTAATGAGAATTTGGAAAAAAATGATCTTATAGGCAATGAAATTAAGGCCACCGCAGATTAGGTTTTAAATTTTGACTTCACGCGCCTCTCATTATGTCATTTTATGCGGATCACGTAAAAAGAGAAGGAAAGAAAAAAAAATGTTAAAAGAATTCCGTGCAGAATTCCATTCCATTTGATATAAGCACGCAAAAAAGGCAAGATCATTATCGAAGTTTCTGACGGATTGTAATGGTACTACGCTATAGTTTATCTGTCTTCACGATTTTCATTGACGGATATGATCCCTCCATGAAACGAAATTACGAAACTGACCAATGTAAAAAGAAGATTACAACTCTCGAGCAATAATAAATGAATTTGTACTTAATTTGACGGCATCTATATTAAGCGGATGGCATACAGAAAAGACTTCAGCGATAAACGAGTTGGTGAATCGCACTCTAGAAAATTAATGAGAACGTAAGATTGTTACATTAAAAACTTGACTGCAATTGTTCGATTCGTTTATCGCTCAGGTCTTGCTGCTTACGTTTTTTTTCTGTATACCACAGTCTATAACCTTATGTGGACTGAAGAACGACGGCTAGGGTATATCGCGCGGTTTTACTTGATTTAGCTCTAGAATCCGGGATCCCAGTCAGTCTGTTGCGGCTCCTGGATTATCTGATAACAAATCAGAACGTCTCCAGGTTTGTAGGATATCGTATCATCATCGAGCTTCAAGCCACATTCTATATTGGTCTTGATCGTATTTGTTTCATTCTTCATATGCCTCATCGACGTCAATTTTCCTGAAATATATGTCGTGTTATTCGTCGCGTCTCGGGATTGTCAGTTGAACGTTGTGTCTTACCGGTGTAGATGGTCTCCTCTCCACGCATCAAACGGTACATCGCGGTTTTCTTGAGATTGCCTTTGACGCATCGGCAACCTGCGACTTTAAGTTTCTTCTTTTTTTCTGTGATCTCGAACTCTTGCAATACATTCGCTTCACCTGCAAAACAATGGACGGCCAAAATAAATTTACGTCACTCTCTCCGCTCTCTTCCTCTCCCTCGTATGAACATACCTATCACTTTCTCGACATCGACCAGCGGCAGCCTATTATTTATTTCCTTCTTGATGTCATCGACGAGCTTGTAGATTACGTTGTATGCGCGGACTGATAATTGTTTCTTCTCGGCTTCCTCTTGCAAATTCTTCATTATACCCACGTTAAAGTGATATATAACGGCTATAAATATTTCATGATGAAATTCATTGAAGAGATAACACACCGGTCATTCGGTATCGCGATGTATCGTCTTACCACCGAACGTTTCTGCTATATGTAAATCTGTTTCTATGACTGGTCCAACGTCGTAATGAACAACGTTTAACTGACATTTGTCGTCGCTCCCGTAAGTGTTGAGAACGTCTAATATAGCTTCCACGGAGCCGGCAACGTCGCCCTTTATGATAACGTTAAGTTTAGGCAGCTCATTGTTCGTCTCATCTTTAGTAATTGGCAGTGATATCTTGAAATATTTTTTGTTTGATCTTCTAAATTCCAAATGCTTCTTATACTCCTAAAACCGGACGAAACATCGAATAAGACGAGACAAATAACGTGACAGTAATGTACTATTAGATCGTATCCAAAAGAATTTACTATCAAGTATTTTTCGTGCTTCTTCTCCGCCGCAATTTGATGCTCTTGCGCCAAGAGCTTAGCTTGTTCCATCTCTCTATAGCGTGTCACCATGCGCGCTTTCTTCTCATTCTCGACTTCTAATATCACCTCTCCGGCAGAAGGTAAATCCTTCCAACCCATTATTTGCACTGCTTCGGATAGTTTAGCCTCTGTGACTGGGTTCCCGGAATGATCAAATATGGATCTTACCTTAGCCCATGTTCGCCCACACACTATTAAGTAAATATTATATTAGTTCTTATGAGCATTTTCCTCCTGTAACATATGTTTGCGTTTTTTTCGAAAACATGCGAAACACTTGCCAAGACATGCACCCTTCCTCAGAGTACCGCGCTGAATTAAAATCGTCGACAACTTGCCGCGGTAAAGTTCGGTCGAACATTCGATCACGACGGCTTCGACCAAACCCGTCGGATCACCCTTCAGTCCGATCAGCTCGGCTTGTAACGCTATAGCCTCAGTCAAGGTGTTCACGTTGGTCCCGTGTAATGCTGATATATGAACGCTTTGAATATCCCCACCTAATGCCTCCACATGAATGCCCAATTGCGACAGCATATTTTCCGTCCTCGCCTGAAATATATATTCCCAGAGTCATTGTGTGCTCCACTTTTCACGGTACAGTATTCATCGAATTTTACGTACGATGTTAGCGTTGGATTTATCGATCTTATTAATCGCCACAATGATCGGGACATTCGCGGACTTTGCCATATTTATACTCTCTACTGTTTGTTCCATCACACCGTCGTCCGCCGCGACTACTAATACAACGATGTCTGTCACCTGTGCACCCCTCATTCGCATCACGTTAAACGCAGCGTGACCAGGGGTGTCCAGAAACGTGACTCTCTCTCCCGTTTTCAACGTTACTGTCGAACAAAATAGATAACAGAATATGGAAAACGTCGAGTAGTCGGTACTCTTGCACGAATATGATCAAATATTAAAGTGCATAGGGATTAAAAAAAGTGAATAAATAAATAATAAATTTTTCTATACATTAGTATTTGATAAAATCCGAGCAAGAGTGTTGAAAACCGATGAGTGTTGTGACGAGTGTCGATTATTGGAGGGTGTCTCCTAATCAGTGTAATACCTCTTAGGTACTGCCGCGAAACTTCGGATTAATGATGTAAGAAGTGAGAAAATGCAGGTCTAAAATTTTTGCGTGTTACTTTCAAACAAAAAGATATTTGTATGAAGGAACATTTTTGACCATTTAAATATAATTGTAAATTATCCCGGAAACTATTCTTTCCTCTTGACAGTCAATAAATAGCCGTATAATAAAGTTGACATATGACCTTCCTCTTTAATCTATTTTCTCTCATGATTTTGTCACATTAATTTTGCGGTTACTTATCGATTGTCAGAATAAAAGAAAAGTGTTTGAATTATTTTGCGTGTCTGTTCGAGCGATTGCAAGTGTTATGTTGTGAACATATAATTTTTTTTCAATGTATTTTGTGAGAATTTCCAACGTGTTTTCTCGCTTCTGTCTTCATGAATCAAGATGGTTGTATTGAGGGACTAGGAGCCTTAAGAGCGAAAATTCGTTGAGAATATTCGCGCAACAGATTCAACAGTTGATGAAACTGAAAATGTTTGAAAAGATCATATTACATACCATTGAAGGCTCCAATATGTTGAGTGATACCACCAAATTCTGTGTCTACAACAGATGTGTTACGTAATGTATCTAGTAAGGTTGTCTTGCCATGATCGACATGACCCATAATCGTCACCACTGGATGACGCTTTACCAAGACAGATTTATCTGGTGGAGGCCTGGTCAATAAAGTAAGAATAAGATCTGCCACACACATTTTTGTCACGATTGGTTAGTCTTATTAATTTTATTAGCATGTTACCGCTTGGTGACATCATGATCCTTCGTATCCATGTCCTCTTTATCTGGTCTGGTTATTATTTTAAATTTTACCCCAAGTTTTCGTACAGTGTTTTGCAGTACCTTTTTATCTACTATAGCAGTATCTTGTTCGTAATGATTAAATGAGTCAGACAGATAAATTGCTTCAATGACGTCATTTATGTCCCTTTTAGTTGAGTTTGATAATTCTTGTACTGTCATTTCATTCCAAATATCCACTACTGGTAATATTTTCTTTTTTATATTTGCTACATTCTCCTAAAATAGATAAATGCAGTATCTTTGTGTAATATTTATTTATAAATTAATAATGTTTATACACAGAAAAGCCAAAGAGAATTTAATCTTTACCTTATGTTTCTTAAAGTATTGTGGTGTTGTGTGGTAACATTGACATTGAACACATGTTAGAAATAAACCCTGCGAGATATATTTCCTTACATTTTTACTTTTAACAATATCATAGAGTGGTTGCTTCAGTGAGCTGTAAATTATAACACAAAATTCTCACAGAAAATGCATTCTTTGTCAATCTAGACTTAGGTAATTTAATTAAATCAATTCAATTATTAAAAATATTATTCAATTAAAATATTATTCAATTAATTCAATTAATTATACATGTTCAGAACTTTATTTAATGAAAAGATAGCAATTATTGTTTAACACTGCGAAGCACAGGTTATGTTTATTTCGCATAAAAGTAATCTTACAGTTGCTCGTAATGTTATCATATCGACACAGATGTATTACGAAGCGGATGTTGAAATGTGGTGTTGATTATCGCGAGTCTTGTCAAGAAAAAGAAATAATCACCTGAATTCTGTACACGTTCTAATCAAGGAAGCAGCCATAGCTGCATCACTGTCTATTATGCAACCGACCTTACAGATTCTGTAAGATTTACCGACCACAATAACGCATGTATGTTGCTACGAAGTTCCAAGAGTTGTCAGAGAACATCGATGGCGCGCGCATTGATAATCAGCCACCACAGATGTCTATACTAAAGCCCGTATCAGACTATAGATTAAGATTGAGATTGAATTGAAATTTAGTCAATCAGAGCAAAATTCACTAAGCTCATGTTTAGTGAATTTTGCTCTGATTGGCCAATTTTCAATTTAATCTCAATCTTAATCCGTAGTCTGATACGGGCTTTAGGCTGCATTCGGAAACGTCACTCGAGTACTCTCCCTCTCTTTTTATCTCACTCTTATATTTCGCTCACTCCAACAGCTATCGTCCAGTAGTGTGCACACAGTGTGTTTCCGAACCTAAACTAGATTGTCAGAGAGAAACCTGAGAGCAGCCACGCCATATGTTTTGGTCGACACCAATTTTCACGCTATTCGATGCGCCAAGAACATGGACAGTCCATATTTTCAATCACGCAATTATGTGCTTAACACGGACACGATCGCCAGAAAATGGGCATAGAATGGACACACAACAAATCGATACTTTACCGGTAGCGTTTGAAAATGGGCGTGGTTTCACCAAAAAATGGGTGCAGATGGCGCATCAAACAGCATGAAAATCGGTGTCGGCCAAAACGTATGGCGTGGCCGCTTTCAGGTTTCTCTCTGCACACACCCTTACATAAAGGCATACGCACAATGCATAAGAAAATTGACCAATCAGAGTTCTCATTTCTATTGCCACGATGAAAATGAAGGACTTTGATTGATCAACTTTCTTATGCGTGTGTTTTATGCAAGAGTGTGTGCTTTCTGCTTAAGGGTGAGTTCCCACTTATCATGCGTCGCGTCGTCCGTCGCGTCACGAGTTAAACCAATCAAATCATCCCATTTTATTGCGTAACTTTACAACGAAAAAAATGGAACGATTTGATTGGTTTAACTTGTGACGCGACGGATGACGCGTGCGTGACGCGCTAAGTGGGAATGCACCCGAAACGCCGTTGACACTTCGTAAGTGAGAAAGAGAAAACGCACTTGCTTTTTATTCTTTCTATACGTTTTTCTATGCATTATATGTATAGAAAAATAACAAATTAGAAAGCCAGGAAGAGGAATAAGAGATACTGGTTTCCAAAATAAACCTACGCCTGTAAGAGAACGAAGAAGATATTTGTTCCCTTCGTTTCCTATTGCGTTTGCTCATCTCAATAGTTGTATGAATCCCTTTATTATGAATATTCAGCGCGAGAGTATTCTTTACTAACTTTTATAACCGTATTGCTTTCTTCAGATGCAGATTCACGATTAGACCTCAGGTCGATTCCGATCTCTATATTATGTCAATATCGTTGGACTAACTTCAAAGCTCATGATGGCACACGCTGAGGAGGAGGAAGATCAAGTTGTGTTGAGTTATCATGACAGTCTGCTGAGATTATCAGACGTGAACTTGCTGAAGGGAACTCATTGGCTGAATGATGCTGTCATTGGGTTTTACTATGAGTACCTGACTCAACAGTATCAGAAGGATGGTAACATTCAGCTATTATTTATGAATCCTCCATTGACTCAGTTGCTGAGAATGGAGAACCCCACGAATTACGGCACGTTTCTTGACACCGTGGACGCAAAGAACTACAGCTTTGTATTCTTCCCTCTGAATAATTGCGACAGCTTGGTATCACCAGGTGGCACACACTGGAGCCTACTGGTGTATTCTCGCACTGATCAGATGTGTTACCATTATGATTCATCTAGCACTTTCATCAACAGTTTCATCGCGTTTGATTTCACAATGAACCTGATCAAATATTTCCTTGGTAAGCCAAGAAGGAGATACAATGAAATGATATCACCTTATCAAACGAATGGCCACGACTGTGGCCTGCATATCTTATGTCTGACAGATGTGATCTCCAGACATATTCTGAGGACGTCTAAGATAAGTGACTGCGACTTTAGGGCGATTCCAGAAATGGTACAATACAAGCGTACTCAGTTGTTGAATTTGATTGAGACTATAAAGAGTACCCATTCTACTGATAACGAGTAAAAGGTGTCATCGCTTTTGCTGTGCATTAAGGCTTCTGGTTCTTCATCGCGGAACTTTCGATTAATTAAGCGAGAAAACGCATATCCAAACTTCTTGCGAAATACGCTAAAATAAAAGGATACATTGATCCTTATAATCGATTGAGCATATTTGTAAAATATTCAAAACATTTTCTTTTTGTTCTAGCAATCAATAAATAATCGTAAAATTAACGCGACATGCAACCTTTCTTTTTAACCTACCTTTCCTCATAATTTTGTCACGTTAATTTGTACTTATTGATTGTTAGAATGACAGGAAAGTTGTCGGAATATTTCAAAAATATGCTCAGTCGATTTCAGATGTCATTTTATAGACATAATATTTTATTTAGACGCATTTTGCAAGAATTCTGAACATTGTTTCTTCGCTTCTGACGTCATTAATCAAGATGGCAATCGCCGCGAGTACCTAGAAACCTTAAGCTGCGTTCGAAGAACACTTTTTGACGCTATGAGTGCGCTCTGGCCGTTCGGAGAGTCGTTTCATAGCGCCAATAGTAATGGCATGACGTTGCTGTTTGTACATTGCAATATCATCTACATTAATGGGCGCGCAGGGTTTCGAGGTGAGACACCAAACGTTCATAGCATTCTTAATTTGCTGCGCGAACGATTCCCTGCCTTCATCTTGTTCAATTTAACAAGTGTGCACATGTACTTGTCTATATTATCTTTAGTTAAAGCAACATGATTGCAGTCTCGCTAGACGATGCAAACACGATTTTATCTCTCGTTTATCTCGCGGCTTCATCGTCTTGAAGACGAAAAAAGCTTACACGAGATAAGAGGGATTTCGTACCACATCTGAGTTACCGACGGAGCAACGCGCGAATGTGACGGGATTGCGAGTGGCAACGCCAGATGCCGCGTGTAGTCTAGTGTCGCCGAAGTCTCGTGGAGGACTCGCATCGCGCCCGTCGTACTTTAGACGCGAAGCCTATTTTTATTCGCCGCTAACGTCACGCGCGATTCGTGTCACGGCCTTCACAGTGCACGACGTTTCGATTCGTTCTTTCGCGCCCGCTCGTCCGCGCGAGAGGCGATTGTCACGCGCGCAATCGCTGCCGTCGCGACTGCTTCGCGGTGTTCGCGAGTCGCCAGCGAACGCGCGAGCGTTACAGTCCGAGTGTGCGGGGAACTGTCTCTTACACGACCTGTTCGCGACGCGACCGCGGGCCCCGCGACTTGGGTGAAAGCCCACGTGGCCCGACCCCGCCGCCACGGTGTGACAGCAGTAGGTGTCCGACAGTGCGCGACGAACGACGCTCGACGTGTTGTTTCTCTTGCAGATCGCGTTCTCATATTTGACACATTCAGCAGAATGGATTGCAGCTCGCACACTCTGGAGTAACTCATTCATTTCCATCGGAGACGAATGCTTACGTTTCCTGTAGTAGTAGGGTCGGTACTACTCTTCGAGGTGAGTGATCGCCGATCTCCGCGATTCTCCTCGCGATTGGAGACTGGCGGATCCGTGATTAGATACATATGTTAAACGAGAAACGCGTTATACGAATTTGGCGAAAACCTTTAGGGGAAGAGAGAAAGGGAATGAGACGGCAAGAACAAAACATGATAGTTATGAGATTGTTCTTGAGTATCATGCGTCGTTGCAAGTGAAGAAAAGAAAACAGAAAAAATCGGCCCAACGATCGCTGACTGTTTGCGTTAAGTTAAAAATCTGTATCTACATCTTATCGTGATATCACAGATTATTGAAGATATACGGTTGAAAAAATGCGCATTGTCGATATTGTATTAAATGTTGGCGAATCAGCAAACGTTTCGTGCGCCGATACGAATTCTTCGTGATTAAATGTCTGTTTTTCTCTCTCACTCTCTCGGCTCGTTCACCTCGTTTTAGTTCACCTCGGATTTAGTTTTCTGCTGCGCCAGTTTACTTGTAATTCTTTTATTTGTGTTATATAACGTGTCTGCCGTGTTTTCCCGTGGCGATCGACCACTCGCTCGCAAATAGGTTCATATACGCGAAAGTTAGAATTGACCCGTTTGTCGAAAGAGAGAGGTAGAGAGAAAGATATGCATGTATATATATATATATATATATATATATATATATATATATAT
>NW_022639515.1:412970-419394 GCF_010583005.1 Odontomachus brunneus | reverse complement strand
CGCGGTTATCCGTCCGAAATAAAATCTTATGATCGATTAACATCAGTATTGATTACTTGTACACATGTTGCGCATTATGGAGAAATTATTCATGTTCCGCCTGTTAGTATTGGATACATCACCTCACTTCAGCACATAAAATATCCAAATTTTCAGCAGTCAATTAGATGCTTATTCGCCAACGGGTATTTAAAATGTCAAATACCTCTCTCTTTTTCTTGTATTGCATATTTGGTCTTCACCTTTAATGAAAATATTTGCGCGAACGCGATACTTCGGCTACATACTCTTACGTACGGTTTAGATAATTCAGCGCAATAATCCATTCAGCGTGAGTTTCCCCCGAGCAAACGGATTATTACAGTCGCGTGTTATTGTACTTCCGGCTAAAGGCGTAAAGGAGCAATACAGATGAAAGATAGTATATCATGCGCACATGTAGGCTTCTGATCTCCCGCCGCAGTCATCTTGATTTATCACATCAGAAGCGAAAAAATACGCGTTAAAAATTCTCGCAAGATACGTTGAAATAAAATGATGTTTACAAAATGATACTTGCAATCGATCGAGCAGAGCCGTAAAATAAACGAGACAAAATCGTGAGAGAAGGTAGGCTAAAAAGGAAGGAATGTAATAGTAATTTTACAGTTATTTGTCGATTGTTCGAACAAAAGGAAAGTGCCCGAATTATTTTGCAAATTTGCTCGATCGACTGCAAGTGTCGTTTGATGGACACATCTTTTCCTATTTCGACGTATATTTTGCAAGAATTTTTAGCGTGCATTTTCTTGCTTCTGACGTCATAAATCGGAAGTTTCGCGGCGAGGAGACCGAGGAGGCCTCAAAACAAATACCTTTCCCGCGCGGAGTTATTTATGAGCGCGTTATCGGATCGCCTTTACCAACGATTGGCGTAAAATCGCGCCGTTGGCCGACGAGTAAACGCTGCATAATGCCGCAGCCGTATCCTTGAAATAGAACGCGAGCTGATCGATTACTTTATTTCGATAAGACACCGTCTCACTTCGCGCCCTTCACTTTATTTCGACTATCTCGAAGTTGTCCGAGATATATCGCGCGGAGTCAACGAATTCAACGCGATTCCGCGTTTTCGCGTCGCTTTCGCAACAGCTGTTGAAATCGTGCTCGAGCTTTACATAACTCGCGTTCACGCTTCTACACTGAAATTCGTTTCGCATAGCTTTCACTAAAAATAGGAAAAAGTGGACTCTGAAAATCTTCCACCCGCGAGGGAGGTGCTCGTTATTTTCAACCGCTCTAAAATAAACTTGTTCGACGAGAATTCCCGCGTGAAGTTTTCGCGTGGACGTTTTCGAAAGAAAGAATCGAAGTTAAGCAATCGCGTTTGCGGTTTTTTTCACGATTGCCTTGACGTCACTTTTCGCAAAACCGGCAAACTTGCGTCGCGAAATTACGGTCTCGTATTCGGCTTCCGCGTGCAAGGACGAAACACACGCGAAGTTAACTATCGCGTGGCATGCTTAATGCACTCACTGATTATATGAATTAGCCGAGGTCGCGTCGATAGTGGGTATTCGTGAAAAAATGGCGATTCATAGTCGCGCATCGCTGTTATTCGCGAGAGTCGCGTTCATCCCTCGTGTAACAGAGCGATTTCACTGTAGCAGGATCTCTGTAATTCGAATGTCTATTTACGAGCGTGTGTCTACAATGGAAAGCATTCGGTTAACTTGTTTATGTCAGCTCGCTACGATTACGTTATATATATGTGATTTCTATACACAGAAGAATACGTACTACTGAGTAAATGTTACTTGTTGCAAATATTTTATAAATTTATATATCCACAAATCTATCATGATAGTTCATTATAAATATCAAATTCATTCCAAAAATATTCTGAATCCTAGTAAATTTAGCATTTCAATGAAGAATATTAAATTAGAACAAAAATTCAGTTTGCTTCGAATACGGAATGGAATGAAATAAACTTTTTGTTCGATAAAATTTGATATTTTCGTAAACAGAAAGAATTCTTCTTTTAAGTATGTGATAATGAGCTTTTCTAAAACTTGGCATATTAAAACTATCAAAAGAAGAAAATATTCTTTGTTGAAGAAAACCATTGTTTAAAGAAAAGAAAGTAAACCGAATAATCGATTTTCTTAGTAGTAGAATGATATTTTTCTATGTATATTTACAAAAATTCTGCCAATTTGTTTACAGCGTGATGAATTGCAATATATTTCACTCTGTATTCTGCACTTAGATAATAACTTAAATAACAGTCAGACAATAACTAATATCTAGAAAATAGTTTAGAAAATAGTTAGACATTAACTAGTGCGCTTATAATATACAATAGTTTATATTTTATATTATCTAAGCTTACTTAACTTCGCATTATAATAATTTAGATACCTATTATATCATTTAAATACTTGGACAATATAATAGTTTAGACAGCTTAGATCGTTCGAATTAACGCGTCTCGGGAGAAGACAAAGTCGCTCGAAACACTCGGCCGAATTTACGGAGAATACGAAACGAAAGAATGTGTTCGATAGGTAAGCCGAGTCAGGTTCAGCGTACGGCAACGCTTCGTTCAATCGATATGTCCTCGACCTCGGGCGATACTTCCCCTGTCAGTTTGCCGAGGGATGAATTGTTCGTTTCAGGAAGGGGGATTTCTGAAAAGCAAGCCGGGATGAGGGCAACGTTGTGTCGCAGGAGCCGATGTAGTCTTTGTACGCTAGGAAATGTGCGTGCCGCGTTTTCGATATGATAACGCTATAATAGCAACGATAACGCGTCTAAATGTTTCCATTCCATCAATGAAATTGTAAATATCGGAGCGCTTGTAAAATGATACTCCAGTGAACGTAAATTTATGGCGCGAGAGACACTGTCTTCAGCAGCGGGCGAAATTGCCGAATATTACGAATAATAACAAGACGCATCGTACCAATAGAATTCGAACACAGACTCGGTGAGGCGTCAGGTTCCGCGTCGGTAATGAATACGAATCGTTTTGTTGCACTTCATGGGCTTAAAGCGCAGTCTCTTTTTTCGCCTCTTTGCGAGGATTGAATGCACAGTCGTGTCAATAGAAAGGATCCGCCGTTGGATAACGCTGAATAACCGGCACATTTACGTCTTTCAGCCGTCAAACGAATCCTGGTTTAAGTACCTTACAATATGCAACCGATTGTGCAGCTACAGATACACAATGAGTCGCGAAATCGAGTCATTTGTATAGAAAGAATACCGTTTAAACGACGTATCTTAGACTTGCTTTGCTGAATGACTAAACTACTTGCACCAACTTGCACTAGTTTTCCTGTCGTCTTTCTTCTATCAAGTCTCAACTGTATAACTATTTCTTTTATAGTTACGTAAGTGTTTCGCTACAAAAAACTAGTTTCGCGATAAAAAACAAACCTTTCGTGTCGAGTTTTGATTACTTCGTGTTGAAATTTCAGATTGCAAATTGTCATTGTGTTCCGATCTCTGAAACTTGTTTTGTCTTTTCACAATTTTTGCAAGTGAACGACGCTTTATGTGCTGACGCTCTTAATTGAGGGCAATGTTATCTCAGATCAGACAAAACCGCCGACAATCATTTAAATATTTCGGTGGACGAACGTTTTTATTTGTCTAATATGATACCTTTTTATCTTACAGGTATTAGTTATCGTGCGTTAAGATGAACTGGATAAACAATATGGCTCATTACGAAAGCGAAAGCTCTCTGCATTCTCCATTTTTGGGACTGTCGGTCGATTCAGCTCCTTTCGTTGTCTCCATGTCGACGCCTCCCACGCCAACGACAATGTGTCCTGTCAGTCCAGTCAGTCCTGTCAGTCCAGTCAGTGTCACTGCCACTGCCAGTCCTACCTACGTGTCGAACACTACAACACCTGAAAGTAAGTCAAAACTGTCCTCTATGTAAGTCAAAACTGTTCACAAAGATTTCCTCTACAAACTAATTATGTGATTGTGATTGTTGAAAAGAAAAGTGTGCACCGCTCCGAATAATTAAAGAACCGCGACTTCAAGCGTCAACATTATCTGGATATCTTCGTTTCAGAGTGCTTCTCATAACTCTATATAATATTAGATTAGTGTTAAAGATTTGTCATTTTTCTATTAAAATTCCCTAGAAGAAGTTTTAGTATCAAAAGGAAAGTAGGAAATCCTCGTTAGATGTCCAGAAAAATATCGAGTTAATGTTACTCATTTTATTCGTAAAGAATTAAAAATGCTTCGAAATGAAATAATTTTATTTTCTATTTTATTTGACAAACACGACAAACTTTTACACTTTTGCACTAATGTAATATATTTATTTAATTGACACGATATTTTAGCCATTGTAATTGATATACGCAAAAAATATCATCCTACTGCTAAGAAGAATAATGCTTAATGATTATCATTAACAAAGAATATTTTCTTGTTTTAACAAATTTTCTTGTTATAACAAATTTTATAGAAGCTCATTATCACGTACTCTCGCGGGAGAAAAATTTATTTTCTTTACAAAAATGCCATAAAACTTTATCGAATTTTTATTTTAATAAATTCTTTGATTGAATGTTAAACTTACTAGAATTCAGAATATGTTTTGAATAAATTTGATGCTTATTATAAACTTATAATAGATCTGCGGATATATAAACTACATATTTTTCTGTATTAATTACCATTAAGTTAATTAGAGAACCGTCCAAAAGAATCTGATTCTTTTATTATTCGGAGTAGTATATCAACTCTCTAATATGATTTTTGCGAAACACATCAGTTTTATTATTATTCTGTATATTTGTATTGAATCAGTTGAAAAGCTTGATTTAACTTTTGGATTAAATTTAACTTTGTTGTATTCAATAAGAACAAATTATTCATCAATCAAGTAACAGCTGTAGTTATCTATAATTCTTTGTCAATATTCTAACAGCATTTATATATATCTTCATCATAGAAGGTGGCCATCGAGGAGCTACAGAATCGAACCGAATTTTTTGACTCACCCAATATAATATTTTATTATTCAGTATTATTATTCAAAGAACAATATTATATCTAACGCTTTTACGGAGCTTTGATAAATAATTTGGACAATGAGAAGCACTTAAGGTTAAAGCATCTCGAGAGAAAATTGATTATACGCATTTGATATCTCAGAAAACACGTTTACAGACATGTTTGCAGACACGTTTACAGACATATCGATAATGGAATTTGATTAAGGAGATGTAACACAATTTCTCTCTTCGTGTAGTCTCCCACGACATTAACAAAGTCCTTACGACGTTAAACGTGTCATGTAAATTACCTGGTGCTTTTTTTCAATGGATTGTCGAAGTTGTCTGATGAATAGAAGTCCGAAATTCAAAGATATCTAATCGATACGTACCTCGAAAAACGCGCTAGGTTGCAACTGAAGATTTCATCGTGACGGCAATCCAATCCAATCTTAATCAAATGTCCCAAGAAAACTTATCTATCTCGCGATTAAAGAGACTATCTCTCCAGTTTCCGCAAAGTTGCTCGAAAAGTGTGTCAAAGTATCGTCGAGCTCTTCAGTTTCAGCCTGATCTCCGAAGATCGACCGATCTGTCTCTCGCTTGATCATCATTGATTTTTTCGTTCCCACCTTCGTTCTTTCTGCCGCTTATACATTATTAACTAGAATCTCTTACGAGCAGCCGCTACCTCCTCGACACCGTCTTCGTCGGATTCCCGTATACCAAGGCCGTCGCCGACAGCCCTGCATCGTTCTGCCAGCTTGCGCGTGCGCGGCGAACGAGTCTCACCACATTATATGCGAGCTACTACCGCGACCAACACTCTGGTCGGCCACCAACACCACTACCGTCGTCACAACTACCTCCTGCAGTCGCAGCAACAGCATCAACATCCGGACCATCGTATCTTCCCTGTCATCACGGAGAATGGAACCGACTCGCCGCGACAACGATCTCTCGTGAGTCCGACGTATCTTGTACATTCTCGCGGCTTCACCCAGAAATCCGCGTTGTCCGAAGTCAAGATAAAAACTGCGCACTGAGACACGCTTCTCCGTCGTGTCACACTTGGAGGAACGCGTATGATTTATACGCGGTTGCGGAGAATTGTTCCGGTGGTCGCTTGTTGTGAGATTTCTTTCATTGATCGCGCACGAGGATACGGGAATGACGGAGGCAAGGTGTGACAGTTCCGCGTCTCAGAAGTATTTGTAATTTGAAATTGATGTGGGACCGTGGAAGTCAAGACTCTGATCTGCTACGCACTTTGTCTTATTATAATCAGAATAGCGTAGAGCAGTATTCCGTGCGAATATTCGGTATTATCTGTCTCTTCTCCTCCTCCCTCTCCTTCTCTCTCTCTCTCTCTCTCTCTCTCTCTCTCTCTCTCTCTCTCTCTCTCTCTCTCTCTC
>NW_022639515.1:403549-412960 GCF_010583005.1 Odontomachus brunneus | reverse complement strand
TCTCTCTCTCTCTCTCTCTGCGCTTCTTGCCGCGACGCAGTAAGGAACGCACCGAGAGAGCTGAATCGAGTATATCCATCGCTGCACATTCTAAGACCTATGATAAGTTGAGGTTACTCTAAGCACAATACAGAGCGTGAAAAAATTGATCCTTGACTTTTGCGTGCGCAACACGTCTGAATCTGTATAAGAGACGTTTATATTCGTTGTCAGTCGCCAGCCGTATTACTCTGGGATCGCGCTCTGAATTCCGTTGATTAACGGCTAATTCGCATGGTAGTCGGCTCCCATCGCGTGACGAGCGTGTAACCCAGACAGATGTCATTATCCTAAGTGAGGAGAATATAACAAATCATCCAACAGGTAGGCACCCGCGGTTATAAATCCGTCCACATATCGACTTCCGTTAGCTATCGCACATAAATCGCGTGTCGTACACCCCCCCCTCTCCGTTCCTCTTTTGAATGCCTTATATGTATGGAAATCTCGAGGAGATAATTAAGTGGGAACGTCGAATTATTTTTCAATCTCAGTACTCCCACGTTCGCATGTTCTCGCTCTTCAATAATTCTCGAAGTATCTTAGACTTCCGCGTGAAGAAGTACTCGATCTGGCTTTCGGATTGGTGCTACGTCCTTCGCGGATTTATTTTCGACATTTCCTAAACAGATCCAAACGCGATACTAATCCAGAAATAAGATCAAGCTCTTTTAGCATCAAATTTATTCAAAATACATTCCGAATATTAATAAATTTAATATTTTAATCAAGAATATTAAATTAAAATAAAAATCTGGTTTGTTAATTTGGTTCGATTTAAAGTCAAACCAATTCTTTCTTCGATAGTTTTATAATATTCTTGTAAAAAGAATAAATTCTTCTTTTGGACATGTGACAATAAATTTTTCTAAAATTTGTAATGAATATAACTTAAGATTATGATTAAGAAGATATTCTTTGTTGAAAATAACTATTATATCTAAAAAAAGGAAAGCAAATCGGATAATCACTTTTCTTAGCAGTAAAATAATATTTTGCTGCGTGTAGTTGCCGTAAATTTCAAATTACATTCGATACAATATAAATCTATGAAATTTTTTTTAATTTAGCTACATTTTCACATCAAAAACCGATCTTCTAAGAGGACAAATTGTTCTCACCGACATATGACGTTCGATTTTCGCAAGTAACGTTCCCTCGTACTCTTTCGCACACGAGCAATCTGGTTCACAGTCCTCGAGTCGCTTATAAGATTGCGCGATTGCATTGTATTCCAGTGAAATTAGCACGTTATCAGCGCAATTAAATAGCGTAATTGGCAACGGTGTATATTGTATTAGCCGTTTTAATGAATCGCGCTGGCGGATCTCGTTAAACCGTATGATGTGCCATTCAGAGTCTCTCACTGACACCGGCGAGGCCGCGGCCAGGTCACGCGGCCTCTGGAGGAACGACAACGGGGGGCGTCGACGACAGTGATGCCGAGAGCGTGAAAAGTTACGGTAGTGCTTGCAGCACTGCAAGCGCTTGCGAGCACGCTTCCTTCGCGTTGAACGGCACCACCTGGTCTGGCCGATCGCGAAAATATGTCGTGCATTGTTCGAATCATAATGATAACGAGCAGTACCTCACACCCACACAGAGAGCAGCTAGACAAATAAGAAAGTTTCAGGTAATTACTTAATGAAATGCGAGAACGGTTCTACGCTTGTTTAATATTTATTAGATTAATTTAAATATACTAACAGTGATTAATGATCTAAAAATCTTTTCCCATGAGCACGCAACAAGTATTGATATCAATAAAAGTTATTAAATAGAGATATCAATATAAGTTTTTAAATAGAGATACGCTGACAAATGAAATGTGTATTCTATGAAGCAAAATTTTTTAATCAATCTAATATTCAATCCGCAAAATGAACTGCTCTGTTAGTATCTCACTTCAGAGACTGTCAAGAGCAGTGTGTACTCTGTATTTCTCGAATTAAAAACGATTCTTTATCCTAAGAAATAGGGGCTCATGTCAGTTTTGTTGCTTAAATATCAAACAAGTATTTGTTATTGGTTAAATATCCAGGAGTAGAAAATAACATGTTCATGCAAACGTGATTTTATAATGATCAAGATTGGATACGTTAAGAGAGAAAAGCATTAAATGAGTGCATTAGATGATACAAATGCTCGAAAAAATGATCCCCTGTTTTGAAAGATAAATAATGATCCAATTTAGAATCATGTACTTAATAGTTATAATTTTATTTTCTTCATCTCAACTGACTTGGGTCATTTTTTCAGGCCTTGTTGAAGGAGGCACGTAAGGAAATCGAGGAGAAGGACCGTGAGATCTTGCGTTTAACAAAGGAGGTCGTGGAGTTGCGGTTGTACAAGGCTTCTCTGAACAGCCCAGATGAGCGGACAGATAGCAGCGATGCTCTTACTGTGCGCGAGAATAATCCCTTCTCGCCAGATTCACCGAGCAAGGACCTTCCCGACGAAGGCGTCGGGGAGAAGGTCGCTAGTCCGGACACTCCGGAGAAGCGCGTAAACACCGATCTCCCGCCGTCGTTATCCGATTCCGGCCACTTCGAAGATGGTTCCGTCCATTCGAAAGAATCCATGTGCTTACCTGAGGCACAGCCACCTGACATCGCCACCGGTAGATCGATAGTTGTTAGCACAGTATCTGACAACACTACCATCGATTCAGTTTCTGTACCGACGGCAAGCACAAACCGAGATGAAGAGAGGCGTCGACTAGTTAATCATTACGAGAATAGAATCGAAGATATGCATAGACGGCACGTCGATGACTTGCAAGAACTCAAACAGAAGCACAACGATAAGGTACGGTCCCTTGCTCTTGGTGATTACACCGATGCATGTTAGGGTTTGCCGTCATGCTCGCGCGAGCGGACTAAACGATAATACAGTTCTAAGTGTCGGTAACGCGTTTCTTATAGGTGGAGAGCTTGCTGAATCAATTGTCTGAGGTCAACACCCGTTACTGCGAGGTGCGACCGGCCATGGATATCGCGGAGGCTCGAACACGCGAATTAGAAGCGGAACTAGAGGCTGTGAAAACTGAACTGAACGAGCAGAAGACTTTATTTAACGAGCAGGAAGAAAGAAATAAGCAAATGTACCTGAAAATGTATACCAAAGGTCAAGAAGCCGCGCGCATTGAACAGGCTGATCAGGTATTGCATGTACATTGAAGACATACGCGAAACGTATGGAAACGTATGTGAAACTTGAGGAAAATTGATAAAATCTAATATTTTTCGTGATATTGTAGATATTCGTGCAAGCCCACCAATCACCGCCTAAAGTCACTGTCGCAGAACTCCTTCAGCAATTAACCGTCACGCAAGCAGAATTAGAAAATATTAAGGTAAGATATTTAACTTATTATTTTGAAAGCTGCGCGTGGAATATATTTTGGCAGCGCTATATAAAAGGTCGTCTCACAGATCGTATATAGTTTTGGTTATCGTATTTGGTTTTCGTATTCTTTACAAAATGTTTTTCGGCCGGTATTAATATGTTTCAACTATAGAATTGAGAATACGATTCCCGACATGCTTTGAAACACACATTGGTTTATATTAATATTGATTAAAAAAGATATATTTAGTCGCTATAATAATACAGTCTTTTCCAGCGAATTCACGATTTTCGTTATCATCGACGAGCTTTCATAATGTTAGACTGCATTGCAATATTTGCACATTATGATTCTCTTATTATCATTCGACATTCGCATCCTTATTTTCCTTGCTTGATTGTTTTTTTTTGTATGTACGTTCTATCCAAAGATTAACAATTAAAGCCCGCGTGAATTAATTTCGCTGATTTTCTTACGATCGAGAAGAGCAGCTGAGTATCCGATTAATTCCGCTGATATGTTCCGATAACACGTCTAATCAAAGAAATCCCAAGCGCGTTCACAAACGCAATCCGTATCACTGGTCTGAAACAGCTTCTGCATTTGTTTTCTCAGAATTTTCTTCATCATTTATTCATATCTCACATTGTTCACATTTACGAGGCGTGTATACATCACTGTTTCGAGCATCTCCGTAGTTCACGATACTCTTGTACTAACGATGTGCCACTTTTTGTTGATCGCCGCTCACACTCCAGGACACAAGCTACTCGCCTGAACCTCACATTTCAGCCGAACATAGCCACAGTTTGTTAAGCGCTCAGGAGGCTGTTTCTCTCTGGGTCCTTGGCACACGTAAGGTCTGTATTTTAACTCGTGATTGCTACGTGACGCAATTCCCATGCACTCTTTACCGCCCATATATACATATATAATAAACGTTGCATTCGCCCGCATATATACGATGCACCGTTCTTCTGTCGATTGTTTTCTTTTCTGCATCAAGAATTTATATTCCGATACGAAGACGCAATGCTCTCAATCTTGTAATTGAGTCAGTATAGGAAGACGTGGATTCTTTCATTTCAATTTTGTTTCGTAAGTGTATAAAGTGTTCTAAAATTTTCGGTCCTCGTTTCAGTGACTGAAATGAGGAACGATAACTTCGAGGATATCTTCTAAATAAGTCCTTTCGACTTGAACACGGGCAAGGGTGTACGGAGGAGAGCATAATTGCGCTCGCATTTTCTTTTCACACTCGCGTTAGTGCTTCGTTGCAACAACTGCATGTGGTTTATCAAGCACCGACGTAGATGGTTCATACTTTTATACATTACTCTTAGATCGGGCGATTAATCAGTGCACTAGGAAGAAACAGCCTCTTTCATCTTCGGTCAATGTAAGTTTTGCACGTGCTTACAACCCATGCACGCTTCCACCATTGCGTACAGGTGTGTACTATACCTTTGAATCCAAATGGTCAAAGATTATCTCGCGCGAATTCTCTCTATAATATTGATATATCGTAAAGTTGTTTATAATATCATACATTTTTGCGCGACGTTAATCTGAATGTTTGATATTACAACAAGTACATATAATTACATACTCAATTTTCAATTAGACGGACATGAATCGTCGGAAATTACTGTTCAATTCTGAGAGAATGGAATATACATGTGGATTCAAACTTAATAAAACGTAATCATATGTACAAGCAGTTGTATATTTTCGAAATGTCTTTGTGTCGCGACATTTTAATCCTAGTTCTTCAACAAATACGTTCTTTTGTTTCTGCCAGGCAATGTATCGGCGTATCGTGGAGGCGAGAAGCAGTCAGGGTATTCTCGATCCAGAAATTACTCTGCAGTTCCTAAAGTCGGCGATCTACTATTTCCTAACCGATAAGGAGAATCATCACGGCCACTTAAATGCTATTGAAAGTATCCTGGGCTTCACGGAGGCGGAAAAGCACAACATCGATAGACTTTATCGATCGACTAGAAAGTAACGTTTTCGAAAAGCCTTCAATATTATATCATTGCTGACGAGTGGTGTTAGGTTTATTTGATTTAATACCTGAATTCCAAAATACTTATTTTAATTATTTACTCTTTAAAGGAAAAGAGAAATAGTTTTGTGTTTAAAAAACATGTATAAACTTTATGAGCATCTTTTTATAAACAAAATAACAGAATTTATGATAAACGATGATAGAGAATTTGTATATTTATCTGACTGCGAGGAATACATTATTTTTTAACAGTAGTAATTTCTGTTTTGATTTTCAGTGCTCATGAAGTTTATATAAAATGTTTTATATAAAGTTTATTTTCCATTAATTTTTATTTATTCACATTGCATTTAAAGGAAGAAAAAATATAGAATACTTAAAATATGAAGCAATTTATTATAAATTAAACATTCAGAATGTATTTCGTTACATTTTATATCTCGGACACCATACGTCACCATACTTATATTAGGCGGCTACTGGTTAGCTGGCAATTTTATGAAAATTAGATTTAATAGTTCTGGGATTTAACACTATAAATGATAAACATACAGCTTGAAAAGATTGCAGGAGATTTAATCATGGCTGTGTGTAATTTTAATGCTCTACAATGGCCATGTATTACAAATATAACTGTACGCATCTTACGCGATTTAAATGCTCTGAATTAGTTCGTATAAATATTCTAGTTAAAAACGTGAAAAAATATATTGTCTAGTTATTGCAAATCACTCTTTTAACGATTATTATGCATTCAACTTATATATCACAACAACTATGTGAAACGTTTGAGAATTGAGCAAAAAATATGTGATACAGACGAAGTATTATTGAAGAAAAGGATTTAAATCGATCTTGAAAGAATTTAGCATTATATTATTTGAAATGCATGCCCATCCTTGTACGAATAACAGTTGAGTATATATGTATATCTTTCTTGTTATCACGTGAATCCCCGAACATAGATCAAATTTATTTATATATTTCCTTATAAATAATATATATACATGCATGTATATGTTTGTATGTATGTATGTATATATACTTATATGTATATACGCTTTGTTCAAATATATATGTGTATATATATGCATATATATATATATATATATATATATATATATATATATATAATGTTAAATAGATTTATATATATTTACTTGTAGTTCAAGTATACATATACTTGTTGAAGAGAATATATGCATTATATACTTGTGTGTATATATATATACACACATACATACATACATACATACATATATACATACATACACAAGTGCATATATATGTAGAATAGTTCAGAGTTTTTATATACTCTCCCAACTTTTAAGTAATATACAAACAAGCGATTGAGATAAATTTGAACATGATCGTCAGATATCGATACTGTTGAAAAAAAATTATTTGATTGTATCTCTGCAAAAGAGAACACATGATAACTCTGAACCTTTCCCATATATACTATCTATATCAAAGTCTGGTGACATGATGTCCAGATAAGATAACAATATGGAGACTGAAGGATATATCTTGCCTTTTTACCCGCTTGTAACTTCAAATTAAGTAGATCTCGTGAAGGGATATTCAAGTGCAACTATTAGTGAATCAATCTAAGCACACTTCCTATATGTCTCATCATTACATACAATTATAATTGTTTACTTCTTATGAGAAATACTTTTATCTATTTAAATTAATACCAAAGAATAGACGCTCTGTCAATTATTGCATGAATATTTGGTTATGATTAGGATTAATGCTTGGCACCAACTATTGGCTTGAATTTATTTTCATTATATATTGAGGTTTTTAATATTATACATTAACAATAACATTTTACGATAAATTCGGATACAGATAAGTTTTATCCTTTTAAATTATTACATATTAGAGCACTTCATGTAATTAACATGAGGATGGGAAATTTTTAGTATTAGAACGTTTTGAAGAATAATTTAATATGATTATAAGCTAAAGAAATTGTATAAGGTGCCAATAATAGAAATGTGAACATTCATACTACATACAGATCGCTTCTCGAAGCAATGCTCTCCTACTAAATGTTTTATAAATAAAAGAATAGAATGATTGATAGTATCTACTATATCAAAAATACGTCCAATATCAAGAAGTATATAATTTCATACAATACCTAAGCAATCATATTTCTAACCAAGAACCTTCATATTTATTTTTTAATGAAGTTCCTTTTGCGAATGTTATGATGCTAGGCCTATATGTAAGCTATATTGTAATTAATAAAACTCGAATAAGTCATTCCATTGGAAACAAGATAATTATTACAGTGCAAGGACAAGAATGTTAAAAGTAAGCGTTTGTCACTATTCAAACGGATACCTGTGTGATTTTATTGAAACAGTATTCTTGTGAATTTAATAATTGTGTACAGCGCAATGAATTTCCTATAATTTTATTTGTTCCTTCTTTTTTTTGTATATATCATAGTGAGGAACATTATATCTTAATTCATCCTCACTGTATAGATGTTCTGGTTACTGTAAACAATATAAGAGGATTGGAATAAAAATTCAGCATATTTAAGTGTTTTAATAGCTTATTCACAATCTCCTAAAGTTTTATATAAATCAAGAGTAAAGAAGATATATATATATAAATAAATAAATAAATAAATAAATAAAAGTACTTTCTACTCTCGAATGGAAAAAATTATATCAACATAGTGGAGTGTATTGTTCTTGACAATCTACAAGATAGAGTAATAGATAAAAGCACAGTATAAGTAACTTTTTCACCCTATTTTAAATTTTCTTCATATCGAGTTTCAGTAATTATACAATTTACATCTCCTTACCTCCGATTTTTACGAAAAAATACTCAATCGACGCGTTTTTTAAAGGCAAACAACTTTTCTATAAGGGTGGAATTACATATAGGATGTGTTCCGTTTCCACGCATGATGCGCATGAAATGCAGCGTTAGAGTGACAGAAATATGAGTGAGATAAAAAGAGAGGGAGAGCACTCGGGTGAGGTTATCGAACCTAGGTTAGGTTAGTTCTCGAACGCATGAGATCGCATGGATTGCACTACCTCGGAGCTGAGGTAGTTCATGCGTCGAGAACTAACCTAACCTAGATTCGAGAACCTCACCCGAGTGCTCTCCCTTTCATTTTATCTTACCTTCTGTATAAAAAGTACCGGGAAATTGTCATTTAAATGAACCGCGGAAGAGGTAGCGGTAAAAAGTTTTTTTTTTTAGATTGGCACTACCTTCCTTCATTACCAACCGGAGCTTGAGCTCGATCAGTCAACTAGTTTGTTTATGGCAGCTGTCCAAACAAGTCTACCTCAGTGTTGCTCTGCGAATTTTACCATGGAAAAAATAGTCGAACAAAGAGTGTGCCTCAAATTTTGTGTTGCAAACGAAATTTCGTGTGCCGACGCACTGAAAATGTTGAAAAAAGCCTATGGTGGCTCAACCATGTCGAAAACTCGGGCGTACGAGTGGTTTAGTGCGTTCAAAGAGGGGCGTGAAGTGCTCGAAGATTTGCCTCGCTCCGGCCGGCCATCCACGTCTACCACCGACGATAACATTGGAAAAATAAAACATTTAGTGCTGCAAAATCGTCGTTTCAGTGTGAGAGAGCTGGCCCGTGAAGTGAACATTGATAAAATGACCGTTCATGGCATTATAACCAATATTTTGGGCATGAAACGTGTCGCCGCTCGACTGGTCCCGAAAGACCTGAATTTGTTTCAAAAACATTATCGTAAACAGGTGGCCGAAGATATGATTTCGCGTGGCCCAGACTTCTTGAATCGCATCATAACTGGTGACGAGACATGGGTCTATGAGTTCGACACCTTAACAAGCCATCAATCGACCGAATGGCGCATGGAAAACGAGCCAAATCCCAAAAAGGCGCGCCGAAGCCGCTCGAAATTGAAGGTTTTGCTGACTGTGTTCTTCGATTGCCGCGGTGTCGTTCACTCAGAATTTCTCCCCGAGGGCCAAACAGTCAATAAAG
>NW_022639515.1:362432-403539 GCF_010583005.1 Odontomachus brunneus | reverse complement strand
TCTACCTCAGTGTTGCTCTGCGAATTTTACCATGGAAAAAATAGTCGAACAAAGAGTGTGCCTCAAATTTTGTGTTGCAAACGAAATTTCGTGTGCCGACGCACTGATATCCGGCGAAAAAGGCCCGAATTGTGGCGAGACAATTCGTGGATTTTACACGATGACAATGCGCCAGCGCACAGAGCCACGATTGTGGCCGATTACAAGGCCAAAAACTCGGTCAATTCTGTCAACCATCCACCGTATTCGCCTGATTTGGCACCGTGCGACTTCTTTCTTTTCCCGAAACTGAAATTGCCACTCCGTGGTATTCGTTTTTCATCGATTGATGACATCAAAAGGAATTCGCAGCGGGTCCTGAAGGCCATACCAGAATCGGCCTACCAGAAGTGCATGGAAGATTGGTTTCGCCGTTTTCACATGTGCATTGCAAACGATGGGGATTACTTTGAAGGCGACAAAATAAATTTTGATGAATAAATAAAATATTCTGTGTTTTTTTTAACGATTCCCGGTACTTTTTATACAGAAGGTACTCTCGTATCTCTGTTACTCTAACGCTGCGCTTCATGCGCATTATGCGTGGAAACGGAACGCACCCATAGAATAAGGGCTATCGCACACAAATTGACATAACTGCATATGCATAGCATAAGATCGTATGGACCAATGAGCATCGAAAATTAAGCATCGAACACCAATATGGCGACTTAATACTCGATACTCATTGGTACATACGGTCTTATGCTATGCATATGCAGTTATGTCAATTTGTGTGCGATAGCCCTAAGAGCCGCGGAATGGAGAGTACGTCATAGAAGTAACGAATCAGCGCTATGCTGCTCTGCTGATTGGTTGCCGCTAGAGAGCCTATAATCAAAGAGTCGTCACTCGTCACGTGTCTCGTCACCGGCTGCGCGCTGATTGGCTCAGGACGCGTGCAGCTCTATGATACTGAAAGAAAGGTTAGAGTGACAGTGATAGGAAGGACGTAAAGATCAAATAGGTAAGGATTTTAAAGTTGAATTGTATCTTTTTTCATTTGATAAGTATTTACATGTGTTATACCTATATAATTATTTGAACTTGCATATATCTCTCAGGATTATGGAGCTCCACGCGCCCTGAGCCAATCAGCGCGCAGCTGGCACGTCACGAGTTAACGACTCTCTGATTATAGGCTCTCTAGTTGCCGCTATGCGCTGATTGGTTGCTTCTATGACGCACTCTCTATTCCGCAGCTGTTTTAAAGGCCCATCTACAATGAGATTGGCAGTGGGCAGTAAGACATAAGCAGTAAATAAATTGACCTAGTCGATCATAGTCGATTATTACAAGAATATTCTTGTAATAATCGACAATTGGTGCTTTCCAATTGCTTAACACACTTGAAACTCACGTACACAAAACCAGTTTATTGGTCACATATTATCTAAAATATCTTGTAAGATAATATGCAACCAATAAACTGGTTTTGTGTAACACAATGTACGAAACTGGAAAGCACTCTATGATTGATCAATTTGTTTACTGCTTACGTCTTATGGCTTCTGCAGGAACGCGGTAATGTTTGCCGCGCGGCGGAAGTTCTTAAATATAATAGCATGTTCGACTGGCTCTGGATTAACTCACTCTGGGTTATTCAACCTACGTTTATAGGTCGAACAAGTACTTATAAGCTTTATGATTGGCTAGTAGAGACTTATGATGTCATTAATCGCTCTTGGAGCGATTAACCCAGGGTTAGTCGAACACACTATAAAGGTACTTTTACATGGGAGCATCAAGCGTCGAGCGTTAAAGCGGTAGCCAATCAACGTGTCACTTTCTGCAAGAACTACAACTATACTTCTAGAACCTGATACGTTGATTGGCTAACGCTTTAACACTCGACGTTGGAACGCTCCCATGTATTGGCAGCTTAAGATTGGACCATGAATACCGGCCTTTGTCTTTCGGTTTTTCTTGATTGGCCTTTCGTTCGGCTGGTTCTCATTGGCTCACCAAACTTAAACGCTGTCGCTATCTTCCATATTTCGATGTTTCGCTATAAAAGCTGCGTTCCGAAATGTACTGCCAGTACTGAAAATGTATAGTTCATGTCACGTATACTATAGAATTTCAGCACTGGAAGTGAATTTCGGAACGCAGCCAAAGAATGTGTAGTGCTGCCATCTCCAGGTTGGATTTTGTGCAACTCCGAGGTAGATTCTTCCATTTGTATTTTGTGCCTTTCTTTCTCACTATGGCGGTAAGTTATAGGTTACGCTTATGTGACAATTTTAATCCCAACATATTTCTTGCATCGTCTAATTTTGTTATATATCTTCACGACGCTAAAATTATCTACATTATTACTATTTATCAATGGTATTCGTTTTTTGATTAATGCATCCAAATTTATTGTTATAACAGGAGAGAGGTTACATACATGCCTGTCTTTAATCGGCACCAGCGTATAACTTGTTAAAAAATAAATATATTAAATTATTATTATAACAGTAAAGTTAATATATTAAATTATTATTATAACAGTAGCTACTTTCATATTAACTTTTTCGTATTCGGATGATTTATAAGAAATAATAAAATTACCATAGCCAATGCATACATTAGCCTAGATTAATAACAAGAGATTGTTACGAATCTTGTTTCATTCATAGGACTTGACAAAAATGTCTGAGAAAAAGACGGCAAAAAACGAAAAGAAGATAAAGAAGGAGCCAAAGGATGCTTCTAAGAATGTGATGCGTGAAGTGCGAATTCGCAAGTTATGTTTGAATATTTGTGTAGGAGAATCTGGTGACAGACTGACACGTGCTGCTAAGGTAAATTTTATGAACACATCATGTTCTTCTTTTCTTTCTCAGATCAAAATGTAAATGATTCCAACCCAGATATTGTGGTTAATTTATTATATAGGTATTGGAACAGTTGACTGGTCAGCAACCAGTATTTTCAAAAGCCAGGTATACTGTGCGTTCCTTTGGCATTCGACGTAATGAAAAGATAGCTGTACATTGTACTGTGCGTGGTGCAAAGGCAGAAGAAATCCTGGAACGTGGTCTGAAGGTATATCAATAAATTCGTAAAAGTGTTTGTCCTAATTTTCTATCTATATATATATTGATTATACATATGATGCATTGCTTTGATGTAGGTACGTGAATATGAACTGAAGAAAGAAAACTTCTCTTGTACTGGAAACTTTGGCTTTGGTATTCAAGAACACATTGATCTGGGAATTAAGTATGATCCTAGCATCGGCATTTATGGCTTGGACTTCTATGTTGTACTTGGACGTCCAGGTTAGTAACATATTTTAATTTGCATATCTATATGGATATTGCACATCATCTGGTATCTGTAGATTTCTCTTATATGTGATTTCTATAATTATTAAATATGTGCTAGAGAAAATGCCTCAAATTTGCAACACATGCCCACTTTTTTACTGGGTGTGTTACTTAAATGGGGCTACATCTTCATTGATTAACATTAAGCGTTTTATTGTCGATCGGATTGAGAATTAAAACTAAAGTTTAGTGCTTGGCGATAATTGTAAGAAAAAGAATGTCCTAAATTTCGTGAATGTATGTTTTGTAGGCTTCAATGTAGCACATAGGAGGAGAAAAACTGGTAAAGTCGGCTTTCAACACAGACTTACCAAAGAAGACGCGATGAAATGGTTCCAGCAAAAGTATGATGGTATCATTATAGCTGGGAAAAAGTAATATACATGCTTTGTATTTCACGATACTATAATAAAAAACATATTGTATATATTAGTGAATTACATGTATAAATCCTATAACTTAACGTTGATTGCTATTATATTTTCTTTATCTGTACATCTTTCATAAAAAAATAAGAATTATGAAATTTCTCTACCGAGAGAATCTTGCTTTATGGAAATTAAATTGCGAACGACGCTATTTGATAATACGAACGCATCAAAAGATGCCAACGACGTTTGAGATAAGAATTATACCGTTAGTACTTAAATATATTTATTGTTCAATTTGGAGGTATGACATACCGCAATTTCTACTGTAACAATTGTTTAATTACAGTGCAGATACTATATATCTAGAATAATTACGTAGCACCTTATGGTAAAGGGCTTGTAAGACATGCTAGTTGTAGACGCGGGTAAAACAATCGGTAGGTCGAATAAATTCATAAAAATCATCGGGATAAGTACATATCAACTTAAGTATACGCTACTGTAAAAATATCACAATCTAAAATAACATCAGGCAACAAATACGAAAACTTTACAGGTACTCGATCTCGAATCTTGATAATGGATCTAACACTGTAGCGAGATACACGAGACGCTTTACTTAGTGCTAACATTGCGTTCGCCGCAGGGACGTATTTATAGAAGCAACGCGACTATAATCGGGGGAATATTAATCTACTCGTTGGTTCGTAAAACGCATCGTGTCTATTTTACATGTACATGTATCGCTTGTTCACCGTGAAAACTTAGTAGTGAAGTCTATTCGCTGCCGGAGCAATTTAAATCGGACAAATAAAAAAGAATTCCACAAATAAATTACGTTAAAAATTTCTTATGTTGTAATATATATTTTATGTTGCACCTGTGTGCTTTTCATAAGTATCGTCAGTTTTCATAAGAAACTAATAACGTGATCCTATATCGCGATGTTGCGCGCCTTTTATTCCGTCGAATCACTTTCGCTTTTACCGCAATTATTACTGATACGATTGACTTAATACATAATACTCTGAAACAAACATGGCATGTGCTTTGCTACTCGAGAGAGAAAGAAATGAGAGAGAGAGGAAGAGGTTCTACGTTCTATCTAAATGCATTTTTTAATTACATTTTACGTCCTTCATGCAGGATATTTAATGTTCATTATATTGAATATATAATTCATTCTCTCTTTACGAACACACAAGATAAGCTCAGGAACTTCTTTCGATATCCAGCCTAAAGTATCTAAAAAGTATCTAAAAACTATATCGCGCTATGGATAAAATAATTATTGGAAAGGGCTAAGTTTTCGGTGCGAATACCAGTTCTGCGTTAGATCCTGCATCTCTCAAGTATCAGTACAAAATGTAATTGCAGTAAAATATGACACCCCTTCTACCCCGATCTCGATTCGTGACAATCGTGTCGGACCGATAAACTCTATTTACAATACACACACACATGACTATTCACCCCAATTTTTCATTCTTTCATGTAACTCTTTAGGCCTCTCGGACACCGGTCTCGACAACAACGATAAGGAGATGTGAGCGGAGATGCAAACGAGACAGGATAGCGACACGTTGTTTTCTAACTTAATTTATTAATTTGTACGTCTATGTACAAGGCTGCGACGAGCTAAAACACTCTTCTATAGTACATCATAGGTCACTTACATGTAAAACTGAGCCCCATCTGCAGGAAACAATGTTGCAATAAATTAATAAGTCACAAAAAAAGTCAGGACTAAAAACGGCGAGGCGCTTCAACTGGCCTCCGGTAGTTGCATCTTACTCGCCTATATACAGTACTTTGTGACTCCACGCTAAATGCACAATCTTCCGCGTGCAAAGACTGACAATAGCATTGGCAATGCTGCTACGGACTCCTCATCGTCATCATTATCAAGCATATACCGGAAAAGAAAATAAATCAGCACCAAAATAGAATTATTGTGCTAAATCGCATAAAATGTTGTATCATGAGCGATGCATCACCCTGTGCATTCCATCCCTATTGTTAATTACTGATTTATGTGTCAAGATAATGACAGTTCATTTTTCCTGATTAGCTGTGAATTTCGAGTATACGATTATTAATCTCACTAACTACCCTGCCACTATAGTTCTTCCCCCCCCCCTAGTTCGTTTTTCGGATTTCTTGCTTAATATTATCAGAAATATATATATATGTATATACGTATTTCATTCACATAATTGCAAGATTAAAATAATTTTTCGGGATATCTTTCTCTTTGATCTCTAGCGGTTTACCGATTTTTCCTCATATATCACAACCTATGAAAAATCTGTCTCAGCATTAATCTCGCTTCTAATTCATTGTTTTTCTTCTTTTCGAAACAAAATCTAAGATACAATGATTTTATGCTCAGTGTACGTAGTGCGGCTATATTTAGCAACTTGATTCGTATAAATCCTCAGAGTTGATACACTTTTTAACAGCGTAAAACTGTCAATTTTCACGATGATTCATTGTAATGGTTTGCTGGAAAATTACGATATACAGATAAGCGCGATGATACAGACAAGCGCGTGTATCATTCAGTGAATGCGTGAACCGAAACTTTCAAGTAATAAAAAAGAGCTTCCTTTCGCAAATTCATTAGAAATTAATTCACTGATATAGACTAATCCACCCTTCGAATTACAGATTCTATTAAGTCTTCACAATAAGCCGCCCTTACGACCAAAGAGAAGCGAGCTTATCGTGCCCAATGCCGATTGCGCAGCGGATTCTTTAGTGACGGGCGTCGGAGCCGGTGGCTTAACTTGTCCTAAGTCGGGTCTTGTCGCTTTAGCACCTGATCGTCGTTGTCGACCCGACGACTGGCCCGCCCTCAAGTTAAATGCATTAGAGCTAGACCGCGCATCGGCCTCGGACTCTCCCTTACCGCCGCTTCGTTTGCCCGGTAATGGCGGTTTATCCGTCGGGAACTCGCCACTAACGGAGGATGCTGAAGACGAGGGAGATATTAGCTTCTCTTGGCTGATACTGGAGGACAATGAGGTCTTGAGGAAAGTCAATTGTGCCATTGGACTCTCAGTCAAGCGACGCGTATACAAAGCACCGTGCAGCGCTAAGGGCGAGATCGATGAGATGGTAGTGGCCATGATCGTGTCGATTCCGATCCTCTCGAGCTTTTCCACCAGGCGTATACCCGTGAGAGCTTTCTTTTCGGAACGCGAGAGTGCCGGTTTTGGTCGCTTTTTCTTGGACTGTGCCGCCGTTGCCGGTGGTTCATGGCTGAAAGTACGTTTTAATAACTCTGCTCCGCTACTGAATAATCCTAGCGCAAGAGTGCTGCCAGTTTCTGGCGGTGGTGACGTCGATCGTGTAGGTGGTGGGCTCGCGTCTGGACTGTTGCACGGTGTGGCAGTCGGTGTGAAATTTCGCTCGCCAGTGGGCGTTGCTACACAGGACGGAGTACCTAGGCACGACGGCGTCACGGCCTTGATACCTCTCTCATTCAACATCTTGGCCAGCCCGAGTGTGGTGGAGAATGTCGACGTGGAGTTACGACGACTGAGCGTGCGGGGTGTACTCATGCCGGAATTCATACCGCTGTTGGGCGCTGTAGCGACCCGACTACCGACAACGCTCGGTGTCACGCTAGTGTGATCGTCCGGATGCAACACTGTACTGTTGGTGTACGTAAAGACCGAGCCGGTGTCTTGGAACAATTTACCCGGATTGGTGTATTCCTCGTCTTCCTCCAAATCACTCAAAGTAAATGTAACAAGACCGAGGTCCTCGAGACCGCGTCCGCCCCTGGTTTTCACGCCTGGTCTGTCTTCCAATAGACCACCCAGTGTCGGTGTCGCCAGCTGCGACCAGTGATGTAACGTCTGAGATCCCTCCATCGGCTTAACTATCTGTAGTTTCTCCGGTATACGCCAAGTGTTGCCGCTGTTGCCGCTAAAGCCGCTTAGATTACCGCTGCTGCCAGTCGACATGATGCTGTCCGGAGTGCGACAGCCAAAAGGCAAGAACGTCGGCGGCGAGTGCATGCCACCACCGTCGTAATCATAACTGTAACCAGCGCCTGTACTGAGACACGCACGCCTGGTTAAAACCTCGGCCGGCGTCAGACGACGCAAAGCAGCTTCTAGATCAGCTGCACCGGGAGCACCGGGTACACCGGTTCGTTGTGGTCCTCTATAACACAATATAATTTCACTTCTTGGAACAAGTTCACTTGCTACGTGGTAGAAGATTCTTTCCTTAATTGAAAAGAAATGAATACATACGGATAATCCTCTGACTCCGTAAGGAGAGATCCCTCGCTATCACTATGTCCAGCGGAGTCTAAACTGGGATATGCAGACGCGTGAGGTCGCACTTGTCCACAACTCATTCGCGGACCAGCGGAACTGCTGGATAACGTAGACGTCGTCATAGAACCTATCCTGGGGAATTGGTTGGGATCCATACTTGTCACATGGGACGACCGTGATGCGGTACGAACCGTTTCAAATACTTTTTTGTACGTTGGTCTGCGGAATAAAGTTAGTGCAAGTTACTTTATTAATTTCTAAATAAATACTATAGCCAGCTGACTGATTTGAGTATACGAGAATTTGAGTATCGTTCAACTTGCTTTTGATTTAACAGTGATAGAATTTAAACGTAACTTTATAACATACATTCTGTCACCACTGATCCCAGAGTCAACGCTGAATTCTGAATAAAGGGATGATTCCAGTTCCGAAGCGATAGAATCCGGCTGTGGCGCCGCGCCCATCGACGGAAACAGAGGACCACCACGCACAGTCGGCATTCCGCGTTTCCTCTGTTTTCGCAACTGCTCTTGCGTTTCAGCCAGTAAATTCACCACCTGATATGCAAGCATAATGTAGAAAGTATTTTATTTAATGTATCCAGAACGACCATTCAGATCATAATCTATTAATCATCAAGTTTCTTTTTATTTGTAGTGCGATATGAATCATGAGAGACTACAAGAAAATAATTGCTTTCATTTATTTTTTGGTACATGTTCAGAGAAATTTTTTTGGTACATGTTGAGAGAAATATACCTCCGCGTATCGCTCCTTGAATTCGGCTAGTTCACTGGCCAGTGTATTTTGATTATCCCTAGTGATGACTAGAGTCGCTCCCACTTCGTCATGCTCAGCCATCAGTTGAGCAAGTCTGAGCTCCGTCTCAGCCAATTTTGCGGTGAGACTGACTATCTGCTCATGTTGCAGACGGTTTTCTTCTTTCTGACGGCCGAGTTCCTCCGCAATGCCGTCTACCTCCATGTTGGCACTTACTGTAATATAATGTATTAAAGGTTGTAACAATACTGTTCTATCTATTTGAGTGCTCGCGGCGTTTATAATTTTTATCTACTATTAATTTTTTTTCCCCAAAGCTGATCAGTCATTCAAGTGATTTATTTAACGTTAGGCGCGAGAGGCACTGTACCTAATTGCGCTGTAATGTCCTTTACGAGGCGTGCTTCCTGTTCTTCGGAATCGTCGGCATCGTGCGCTAATTTGGCGAACTCGTTGCGTAACTGCTTGTTCTCATCTTCAAGAGTGTTGATCTTCCTCTGCAACAGGTCCAAATTGATGCCGCGGAGGCCGGTGGGTGTCCCGGCTTCTGAGCTGGACTCGTCCACATCGTTCGTTAGTATCTGTATCAGCTCGTGCTTCTTCAGTAGCTCATGATTCAACTGTGTGATCTTTTCGTTCGCCTCCTTGAGCTCGGCTTCCAATGCGTTTACCGTGCTCTCAAGTTTCTGATTGTGCGTCAGCAGTTCCTTACCGATGCGCGCCGTCAACTCCAAGTCTTTTTCTTTCTGTCGTAGAAAAACATAATCATTCTTATTATGTCGTCGTTACTCTACGTGATAATTCTTCGCGTGCGACTGCCCTTCATTTATAATTGATTTACTTTGCAGCTTAATAAACATTTCAAATACTTTCATCTATATACATGTTTGGCATAATAATGCGTTTGTTAGTCTCTCTTGAAAGACACAATATTATTTCTAATATTTTCTATATATTTTCCCAAGAGGATTTCATTCTTTGATTTACTTTATTCTTAAATATTATAAAGATTTGGATACTAGCAAATATATAAAAGAATAATAATTGAAATATATTTCGAATGTAATTCTGACTGCTTGGTGAAACATGCATATATTGCAAACTGATTATACAACTGCTTAATTGTTACTTAAGTATTAAGTAGTTAGTACTTATCGACCCATTGTATGTTATTAATTATGTTCTAAACCTTCAAACTTCCATGGATATTTTTAGATATAGATATGAATCGTAATATTTTAACCATATGACGCGCGTACAACGCGCACTCGGCTTCTACTAGCTTTTATTCTTCCCTGCTCGAACTCACCTCCTCTAGAAGCCTTGTAACTGCCTCTATATCATTATAGGTCTTGGTCATTTGGCTCACCCGGTTGCTACATAGGACTGCAACAGAACAGCACTTCGTTATTAGACTATACGTGTTGAACGACCCAAGTATCTTGATGAAGAAATAACATGGCAAGTAATACAGAGAGGCCGGATCATCACATTTAAGCCCTAAACAGTGTAAGCGATGCTCCAGAGATGCTACTTCTCACTTACATCTTGCTTCGTGGAAAAACATTACAATATAAAATGTGCTCTACAAGTGTAATTACATGTGTAATTATAGTCATTACAATGGTGGTCTTATGATTCTCGACGTTGTCGTGTTGTATCGTGATATTGTTTTTTTCTAATTTTAATATCAAATATTATAAATATATAGCATTTTTATATCACAAATTATTTTTATATTATATAACTGTTTTTTATATTATATAACTGTTAACTATATTTTTTATTTGGATGTGTATACTAGAATTTAAATTTGTCTTTTAATATTGTTGTCGTATTTTGATAATGTAAGCTACATTTTGCACCGCGCTTAAGTAGAATCACACTGTGCTGTACATCGTAAACCAACGACTTGCACGGCACAATCAATGGTATTATATTTCTTTTGTTGAACGATGTTTCGCGCGCGGTTTGTTTGCGTATTGACGTGACACGCTATACAACAGCGACTGAAACTGATAGAACGAGTTCGAATTCCGGTGTAGCGCAAGCACGTGTGTGTATGTGTGTGTGTGTGTGTGAAAATCTCCGCGTTTATTCGCGTGCGACAAATTAAGCGTTACCGAAGTCATGATTAATCCTCCATTCTTGCTTATCAATCTTATACACAAAAGAAATATTATAGGAAATATTAAAATTACACTAAAATTATATTTTTTATTTTGTTTTTTTGAATTGAACTATATTGGCATTGTAATAAGTGTATAAATTACTATAAAGATAGTAAATTTGACAATCTGTTGAATATACAATACAAAAAAACATTCGAGTAATTGTAATAATTCTATAGTAAAAAGACGTGCATAACATTAAAGAAAAAAAAAAGCATAATTTCGGTCGTAATTTTTATATGACCAAGATTAAAAACATTTGTTGTAAATTTTTATTACAATATTTTCTCTGTACATCTTGCTCATTATAATTAGCGATTCTTGGACACCAATAAAAGCGGCATATATTATCGCGAACGGAAATTTCATGTAACTTTGAAGCGAGCCCGTATTAATAATCGTTATTCGAAACTCGTCTCAGGTGTCAAGTCAGTCGAACTTTAATTTAAAGTTAGACGTGAGTTTTTAGTTGAATCACGATTGCGAATATAATGTCACGCGTATTATATAATTCAAATAAGAAATTCTTACCTAACTTTAAGTTCAGATCTCACGTAAGACAAGTTTCAAGTAATGGCTATTAATACGAGCTTTAGGTCGGTATTCATAATCGGATCTTATATTTAAGACCGTCTTAAGTTCATCTTTAGATGCTGTACAAATTATTTCATTGGCTACAGAATATTTGAAGATAAACTTCAAATTCAGACGATCTTAAATATAAGATCCGATTATGAATACCATTCTTGGAGATGTATTAATAGTTATTACTTGAAACTTATCATAAATGAGATACTCAGATTTTTATTCAAAGTTAGATCCAAATTTTCTAATGTAATTATAATATATGTAGGATATTTATATTTGTAATTGTGATTCGACTGAAAAACTCTTATATACGGCAATAAAGGCCATAAAGTAATGCGTTAGATATTTATATGTGTATACTATCTCATTACCGGTAATCGATCTTTCGCTATTTATAATCTTATTTGTTAACAGGTGACAGTTTAGAATGTAATTCTATTGTGAACGAGCGAAGCGCAAGTCCCGAGCCGGTATTCACGCATTCATTGAACTCGCTTTTTAACCTTTGCCAACGCGCAGGAAAAGGTGTGTACGCAGCTTAATACATATAAATGACGATCGCGCCTCTAAACTCGAAATCTCAATTACGTCCTTAAAAGTTTCCATTTAAATATTCTCAATGCATCTACGATGTTCCGGAACTGTTTGGCAAAAAATGTATGTTGCAACACTTGTTACATGCTAACATGTCGAGCAATGTAACATGCTAATGATCACCTGAAGCCACGAAATTAAAGGCTGCCGACGAACGTTTTTCGTGCATTTAGAGTAGTCGCGCTCTCGCAACGTGAGAACACTGCAAGTTTGCACGACAAACGTGGAAGTAATGAGAACGTTCAAGTCACCGGACTCACTTCATGGGGATAATCGATGCTCGGACTTCAATCGCGTAAATTTTTAACGTGAAACTATACCTATAGACCGTTTTAACGCACTCGACATCTCCACAGTATCTCGCTTTACTTGCGATCTGCGTGCCTCGCAATTAATTCGATCACGCGTATACTATCGAATTTTCGCCAGACGATAAACAGCGAGCAACAGATGTTCCCGGGCTTCCAAATGCGTACGATCGCTTGTGCCGCGCGCTCAAGACCAACTGCGAGGAAAATCGCAAGGAGACACGATCGCGTGCTCCGCGTCGAAGGATGCGACTCTAATGAGGGCGACGAGAAAACGCGACACGCGAACGGAAAGAACAGGAAAGCGTGGAGATTAAATGATGCTCCGCGAGGTACCGGGAGTTGCGGAGAGTTGATTCTTTTCGCGTCTCTCTATCGATCGACCTCGACACGGTGCGTCGCAAACCGCACCGGCCGGTCGAAAGCGCAGACGCGCCTTTCGTTTTCAAAGCCATGTTGCACACGTGCAATTAAGGAGACGTTGTTGCGCAACGTGTGTCAGACATTAGAAGGAAACAATCGTCGAAATTGCCATTATCGAGTCCGATTATTGTCGGGAAGCTATCGCCTCCGTACGGAAAACGTCCGTTGTTGCTTCGCGGCCATTCGACGCGTCGTAAATTATATACCGATCGGGAGAGCCTTGCTTTCGCACGATGCATTGTGCAACATCGAAGGTAAGAGTCAGGTGGTCATTTTTGAAAATGTTCACTTTCGTTTTAACATCTTTATATAACAACAAAAAGAAAGAAGAAATTACCGTACACGGAGAAACAAGATTGATTTAATTAACATGGTAAGGTAAAAGTATCAATTTCCCGACACTTACTCAATCCTGGAGATTTTTATTGTTTTGGTTTCTAAATATAGATATCTAAATTTTCAATATAAAATATAAATATTACATACACGGTATTGGTCAACAGTTTGAGATCACTGATAAAAAATATTTATCAAGAATAATTATCTTGATAAACATTTTTATCAGTGATCTCAAATTCTTGACCGATATTGTATATTCTTATACAACCGATACTGTGTATTTTATGATGAAAGTTTAAATATTTTCATTTAAAGACTAAACAATAATAATGTCCAAGATTAGTTATATTGAGAAAAAACAAACATTTATTTGTGAAATAAAAGTTTACTTCGTAGAAATAAACTTTATGTCCTATATATAAATAAATTTTATAAAAATATTTTGTTTTGTGCACATGTCCAGGAAAATTAGTATTTTTACTTTAATGACACAATTAAACATGTTTTTGAAGGAAACACAATTTCTAATGAATCAAATTTGCCTCTTAGGAACTAAAAATTCTATTTCTCTCAACCAAAACACATATAATTGTGCCATTATCGTGTTAATTCAATCAATCTTTTTTC
Organism: Odontomachus brunneus; assembly: GCF_010583005.1. Lineage (NCBI taxonomy): Eukaryota > Metazoa > Arthropoda > Insecta > Hymenoptera > Formicidae > Odontomachus > Odontomachus brunneus. The sequence continues at coordinate 389,684 of NW_022639515.1, read as the reverse complement.
CCATGTAGGATTTCAACGCCAGTAGTTGAACCAAGTGATGCGATGTGACAGCAGAATTAGCTCGAGATTATCTTGATACTTCGAAGACACGTATTTCGCGAGTGTTCATTTGTGTAGACGGTTTATAAATGATGCTATTTTGTCAAAGAGATGATCGGTTACCACAATAATACCAAAGAGGCGAGACTAAATGAATGTAATGGGGCACTTTCAATCCCAGCGAGAGACGCGCGCGCTTCGATGCCCATCAGTGCATTTCGAAGCAAGTCCACACAAAAATCGTCTTTTCATGACGGCGATGCCTCCTCGGTGAGCGAGTTACGTTAAACAGACACCTTCACGGCCAATTGACCGCGATGATCGAATTTTTCAGAAAGTGTTGCGGACTATACCACAACACGCGAGCTCAAGATTTCCCTGGCGATCGATGCGCGACATAGCTCGCTGCATGGACTGAAATACGCGAAATGTCCCGAGAATAGCGCCCTAATGACCCACAGTTCTATTTACGAAAGAATAAAGTACAAGCTGTTACTCGTTCGGAACATCGGAGATTTACGAAAACATCGAAGCTCCCACGTCAGTTCGTGCTTTCTGCCTAAAGAATAGGATTCCCACGTTCGAAATTGATTCACGTCACGTCGCCTTTCTGGCATAATTCGAAACACGTGTTCTACGGTTCTTACTTTGAGCGATTGCATAATTTTTCTTTATCACACATCGAAGAAAATATCTTATATTTTTAAGATTAACAAAAAAATATAACACCTAAAATATATTATTAATCGAAAATCCACTAAATATTATTGTAATTTTTTACCTATTTTTTTTAACCAAAAAGAATAAGTTTACTTGAAATAAAATACCCTCTAACTAAAAGAAATTGCTATCAAAAACAAGATTTGTACGATAAAATGCGAACTTTAAAAGTCTCTCGATACTTCTAACTTTAAGAATATTGTGCTTAGAATATTTTCCTGTAAATTTTAGAAGAATCCTTTCAACATCATGTATAAAAACATTCCGTTAAGATAAGATTATGTTTATGTCAGATGTTAGTTAAAGATAAGATTATGATTATATTAGATGCACATTTCTTTCGATAGAGAACAATGTCTCGTTGATACAGACCAGATAGAGAAACCTTAAAAATTCGATGAAGAATTTCACAGAATATTTTTACGAGGCGAAATGCGAGCTGTGTGTGGCTCGTATTTTTCTTAACTTCTAGTAGTTTATAAATAGGTTTTACAACGCGGTGATAACTGTGTTACGTGAAGCAACATGCGATTGGAAATTGCGGTTACCGTGAGTTTTATCGCGAGGGTGACTGTAGAATTTTGCGCTTTGTTATCCTTGATGACAGACGCGACTGAACGCAATTATCGCCTCGTTTAGTTTAATAAACTTCATTTTCCGCTACGTCACTTTATCTGTTGTAAATCGATTGTACATCATCGTGCAGATTGAATCGTTTCGATCTCGTTAGATCACCTGTTACATTTTAATTACATAACAACGAGATGAAGGATCGATCGAGGTCATTTGCCAAACGAAAGTTACTGTCAAAAATTTGAATAAGCGGGATCCCAAGCTCGCGATTAAAATTCCCACACCTTCAATCTTGCGCCTTCAATTCAGGCATCAGTGAATCATTCTTTGCTCGCTTATCAAAGATAATATCGGGTTATAGTCCGGAATTCTCGTCGATATGCGACACGCCGATTATTCTCGGCGCTCGGGATCTTTAAAACCGGTCTTATTGCACTTTTCATTCACAAAAGCGATGCGGTGACTCGTCGATCTAGCACGATTGGAATGCATATATAGCTTTCCATTCTGGAAAACTACAAGGACACGCGAGAAAAGTGTTTTCGCGCACACAAGTACGCATTGACCTATTTGTCATGCAAAAAGATTAAATCGATCATTTCCGAAAGCTTCTTCCGTCGGTGTTTGTTGCAATAATATGGTATTGCACAAACAAATATGCACACTGAGAAAATATATTGGAAGATTTACATATATTTTACATGTATTTATATACATTTCCATATATTTGTGAGGTGTAAAGTTTATTTCTGTGAGATAAAGTTTATATTTTTCTGAGAATAAACTTTACATCCCACAAATAAATTGTCAAGTATTCTTTTTTCATTGCATAAACTCTTCTAACTGCGCAAGAGACCGCTGGATTTATTTATTTTTTTCCTCCGATGAGGCGCGTGTTGTTATCGATATCGTTTTGTCACTGATAATATCGTGATTACAAAATAAATTCTGCAGAAGCACATCGTCAAAAGCGATCTGGTAGCGCGTGCATAGCAACGGCAAGTGCCAAAGTATCGACGTGCCGCGATGTGACTCACGCAGTAATAATAATGGTGATAATAATAAAGAACTGCTTGCTTGTGAAATGAAACGAAACGCACGATGATACTCGCAAAAAAAGCAAATACGAAATGGATACGTCACGCGCATAGCGCGATCATATCTTATCAAATTTTATCGAGACAAGCCATTATTTATTGTCGATATACAATACATGTTATCTAAAGTGCGTGCATTTTACGATCTACGCGCAAGGTGGGTTTTTTTTTCATAATTTTAAGCCATGTCATGTCGAAGCGAGCGGTCAGAAGCGATAATGTAGCTCAAGGCGACACGGAGACAGATGCGACGGCTTCTAAGACGCAAGAAAAGAAGAGAGATCGAATGCACGCCGAAGCCGGCACAGGTGACGGAAGTGCCACTTAGAAACGTCCACACTGCGCCGGATGAATATTGGCTCGTCAAATTTGTACGTACTACTACGTAGAGTAGCCTCGATCGCTACAGCCCGCAGAAGCGCGATGTCGTCGCAGGACGATCTCGGCAATCAGAATGCAAAGCGAGCTCCACCCGCATAAAGTGCGGAGAGAAAGTTTGCGATCGCGCAATTTAGCAGCGCGCATCCGTTAACACGCCAACGAACACAAAGTATCAGCCCGAGAGGAGGCCGCTGTCGACTTGAAATTAATAATCCAACACTGGAGAAGTCTCTGCGATACATAAAGTAGCGCGAAACGAGAGCCTGCCCTCAAACTTCCTTGCTTCCAAAGAAAGAATTCCGTTCTCTAATAATACAAATATGCTAAAAGGAACATTCCTTCCTTCCTATTATGAAAGAAATTCCTTCTACAGAAGCGATAATAAATGTTTTAAAGAATAATAAATCGCGCTCTCTAGCATTCACGAGGACGCGAATGCAATGAATTTCATCGAAATGATCGCCGAGCATGGTTCGGCCGTTGCAATCAGAGTCCCATTACACCGCCTATGTACGTACATCATGCCGACAGCGGCGGGATAATCGAATTAACCGCGATTAGCGGCTAACCGACGTCGCTCAGAGTCGAGGCCCGAAACGACGCGCGATCCTGACGCAGTGCGAACACGTACACGACGACACGACACGCGTGTACCGACGACAGCACGACCGGGGCACAGAACGATTACTGACAAGAGGTACACGTGCAGGTCGTCTCCGTCGGCGAGCCGAGGAGGAACAACGGCAGGGCCTCGACAGTACAGCTCTTGCATCCCCAGCAAGGCGCGCTGACCCGCGTGGTCGGCACCGAGGAACTCGCGGCGAGATAACTCGCCGCCTCGAACAGAGACAGGCACTCCACGTCCTCGTCGTCGTCGTCGTCGTCGTCGCCGCCGCGGGCCTCCCTGGACGTCGCGGGCGGCCTGATGTCGTCGTCGTACTCGTACGGATCATCCTCCTGCGGATCGTCGTGCTCGCGGCCGGACTCCTCCGGCTCCACGACGTCCGGCGTCGGCGTCCTCTCGTCGCGGCCCTTCGCAGTGTCCTCCTCCAGGGTATACGGAAGGTCCGCAGACCGGTCCCGGGACCAAGAGCTGTCGTAAATAGTGTTTCATGCCGCGCGCTGCTTCGCGACCGCGGTTTCAGGGCGGCGACGAGCGGTCGGGGGAATGCGACGGGACGCGTGTTTACCGTGCGAGTATTTACGATCTGTTGTGACGCGCGAATTAATTAATGGGCGTCGCGACGGGACGATTACATCTCGACGGGATTTTCGAACTTGAGTATCTAATGTGAAATTTCGGAGTGGCCAATTTCTTCATGTTACACTGAGAGAAAAATGTTTGGTACTTGAAATTATAATCACACAGAGAAATAATTCTTATAAATTATGGTTAAAGATTGATCATTTTTCTTATTAATAACTTTATGTTATATACTGCCATATTCGTGTTGAAACAACCAATAAATGCGATTGGGGCAAAAGTAACTAGAATTTCAGTTAGATCAACCATCTTATCTCTAGTGTGTAATTAAAGGTCATTTCAGTTCACGCTAATAAATGATGACTACATGTGGGGGAACAATTTTATAGAAAAAAATGCTGCAGAATTTTGTAATCGAGGAATGAATCTACATTCTGCAGTAATTGACTACCTTTTTATTCCATATGTGCTATTTATATCTTAGGAATTGAAATTAAAAAATTGCTATTAAAAAATTTTCTGTTTCCAATAAAATTAATTCCTTAGCAAAATAGACTTTACTGACAGTCTGTTCTTATACTACTAGAAACATATTGAAAAAATAAGTACAAATTGAAAAGAATTTGCATTAAAAAAGAGAAAAACTATAATATTCTTTGCATGTATCATTAACTTTAATGTGACTCGAGAGTATCTGAAAAAATTTCGAAATAATTTTAGAGTAGTTTCAAGGAAAGATAATTTTTTCTTTTATTATACTACTGAAGGCCACACTTCATATATCTCGTTCGTGAACAATGACTATTATTAATTTACATGTGTATACATCTAGATGTGTATACTCGCGACGAGAAATGAATGAATCGAATGTGTTTCGATCACGTCGGTCAGCAAGGAGTGATAAAATAATTTCGCGATCATTGACATGTGTTCCGCACGATGGAATTCGAATTAACGTCTCTGTCGCCCGTAACCTCGCCGATTGTTAGCTACAATCGATAAGCGTCTTTTGTTACAGTTTCCTGCGCTGACTTTCCCTTTCGTGTTGTTGTGTAATGATTTTGAGCTTTCGGGGTCGTCTGAAAACACTCAGATGTAGATTGCTTCTGACTATGTTCGCCGATACATACTAGCGAACTAACGATAGCAACGACAATTCATCGACTCTAATTCGAGAACCGCTAATTACTGCCTTTTTTTTATCTGAGTGTTGCTCGGAACTTTTCGCAGAAACAATATTCGGCGCTAATATCTCGGCTCATGTCGAGGACAAACAACTGCATCACGCCCGTACAGCACCTTGAGGTAAGGATGAGCAGGTAATTATTGATTTTCTTCGCGCGGCGCTTGCATAAGAATCTGCAGCAAGTAGCCGAGAATCTATAAAACCTAGCACGGTTTAAAAAAACGCATATAACGTAAGTGGCGTTTTACAATCGAATAAAACAAGCTAGCTTGTGATTTTTTTGTATTTCACGACATAGTCACTTAACGGATTACGTAACCGTAAATAATGAGGATCGAAGGATCTAACTTGTATGTTCTCGAGAGGCGTCGTATATTTATAGAGTCATTAATTCTTTTTCCCTTACACGTATCTGATTACGGTACTTGGATCGCCATGTGTGTCGCATTATTAAGTATCGTCCCGCGAGCGCGAACAACTTTACGGCTGAGAAAGAAAAAAAAAAGAAGAGCCGGCATATCGCGGAGTTCTCGATGATCATCACGGTGTAATCAGTATCATTTCGAATTTCCTGTACTTTTGCAGGACACGGATGCGAATTACCTATTGCAAGATAGCCCGATTACGAAACCTACGCTTCTGTTATCAATGCCACTCATTGTTTTATGTTCCACTTTTGCAGTTTATAATGTGCCAGCGGCTTTAATATGCGGTTTTCGCGTCGGTTCATTTTCCAGAGAGATATACGAGCCGTTCAAGAACACGCCTGTTTCGATCCTTCCAGGAATAGTCTGTCGTTATACCATTCTCTCTTTATACCATTCAAGGAATTAATTTAAGAAGATTAAAAGTACGCGAAAACAATGCTACACAAATATCAAATTTGTAATTAAATTCGGCTCGACAATAATGACGTAAATTTGTTAGCAGATGCAACTCACGCTATCCCTCGACGGGCTGAGATATAAGTGAATCTAGCAGGATGAATTATGTCCCATATAAGATATTAATGACACTGAACTTTGGAGGTTACAGGTTAGCGACCTTGAGCCATATTACTGTACGTGGAATGTGAAACGTACGCTTGGCAGAATCATGAGACGTTAACTCGAAGCCTTCTTATCGGCGTTACGCAAATGCATCACACGAGGGTTACAGTTTCCAGATAACACTATGTTTAGCCACTGCGATTACGAGACGTTACACATTTACGTGCTCGTGCCTACTGCTGATCGCGAACAACTCGCGACTTTTGCCGCCTACAGCGTTGCACGAGAGAACGATGCGGTACATAAAGCAATAGACCTCGAGTAAAACGAATTATTCACTTGCATCTCGAATAGGGAAAAATAACGTCTAATATTATTGACGCGTAGAACGTATAGTTTGTCGAGGAAGATACGATGACACATTTCGCACGAAATTGCAATTTTTCCCACGTGTAAGATGCACCTTCGCAAAGCCGAGATTAAAGACTCAAAAGACACACCCTCAACGAGATCACTCGGGGGCACGATTAAGCGTCAAGCTTCGAGACTACGCGTCCTAACAATCACGGGGTAGTAGTGTCGGTAAGGTAAGAAAGAGACAACAGGAGCAAGGGAGAGAGAAAGAGAGGTGAGATAGAGAGGGAAAGAGACACGATGAAACACGACGGAGACGGAGGCGGCGGCCGTCTGGCCTAGTCGCGACGGTTTTTTGCACCGGCGCGTCCGGCGGTTATGACTCACGCTCACGAGACGTGTCCAACATGTGATTGTCACACACAATATTTACCATTCAATGCGTTATTCCGCCGCACAGGCGAGCCGAGGGGAAGGCGAAGCCGGCGAGCCTGACGTCACGTACGGGCGATTCACCGTGGCACTTCCGCGCGTGTCTCCGCGACGTCGGAGCGCGAGCGCATCGTCCCGATGCAGCTTTCCGCAACCACTCGTCGGCGACGAGCGACCGTGTGGCTTCGTCGTTAACCCTCTGGCGACACCGATTCCTCACCGATCGAACATGCCACACCGACCCTCGCGCACGGGATCACAGCGGCGGCACGGACGTTACGCGATAGGATCAATGCGCCATCTTCAGCCGCCTGTGTCGTCGCGGAACGCGGTGGAATAGGAACGGCCGGATAGGCGGAACGGGAACGACCAGGTCGCGCGCGCGCAACCTACCCCGCCAACTACAAAACACGCGCGCGCTCCTGGAAAATCACCCCTGGCCGGTGCAAGCCCCGACCTTGGCGTTTTGCTTCCAGTTTAATTAACCGCAACCTCGATCCTTAATGACCGTCTTTCTTTCAGTCGCATGCTTCGTTGCTCTCTCCATTTTGTAAACGCAAACCTTGCGCGAAAACACGGCGCAGTGAGGGCGCGCGCACTTCTTGCAATTCTCTGAGATGTAACTTTTGGCAAAATAAGTTATAGTACAAAACTATAACATAAGTTATAGTAAAAATATTTTTGATGACTTTTATTGTAGAAATGATGGCAATTAAATAAAAAAAGGGGTTAGAGTAATGGAAGGGGGACGGAGCCGTCGCAGCATTAAAGGGAAGCTGCGCTTAGAAAGAGATGCGACTCGATGTTCTCTGACCTTTCCGCCAATGAACAAATATATAAATTTAACGCGTCGCTGTCGTCATCGTCGATAACGACGAAATGTCGCATTGATGCAATCGGCAATATATAATAAATATTCAATTGTCGTTCAGAAAGCTAGGATCGATAAGTCCAGCCTTCGGCGGATCCGAACGTTTCGGGTAATATCGAGTGCGGCGCATGGATAGGAGAACGGGAGCGTATTAACGATGTTATATATTATAACAGAAATATATTGCATCACATGTTAGCACGCCATTACATGCCGATCGAAATTGACGACGTGTGCTTATTACGCGAGCGCGTGCGACGTCGTGCGCTATGCGGCAGCGAATTTCGTGAAATTGCATCCTGTCGCGCAGTGGCGGCGCCGACTCGGTGCGTGTACACTGCCGCAAAAAAGACTCATTAATTGAATCTTTTTTGAGTGAAAACAAGTGCATCATTCCCAGGCTCCCGAAGTGTATCTTCTCGGGCGCCAGGATCCAGAAACCGAACGTGTCTTCAACTGCCATAATCTGTGTCAGCTTCTGCATGGTTAGGTCTATTCGTCTTAGAACTCCTTAACATTTTCTACCATTGAAGTGAAATATAAACAGTCATATATTTGAGCGTATAGCAAGTGAAATGGTCGGTCACCATGCGACAAATTCACGCGCGAATAATGTGATTAGGACTCATCATTCTGACGCAACTAATACCACGGCTATGGCTACATGTCGTAATGCAGACAGCAATGATCACGGCAGATAAAGACACGCCCGGATTCCGTGGATTCTGATCCACGGAAAAATACGCGTTGGGATACCTTGAAGATGGATGGCGTGCTCATCTATGCTATTCTCAAAACGGATTCAATTAATGAATTGTACACTCAAAAAGGATTCAATTAATGAATTGTACCGCATTATTGGAAGTAGCGCGAGGAAATGCGCTCTTCTCAGCTGCATCCACAGTGCTGGAATAATGCACCATGAAAATCACATTTTCACGGTCGACACGACTTTTCTTGGAAGTCGCGCAGCAAATCCGATCGATCTCTCGAGCGTGTTGAATATTTCGCGTGCGTGCGCAGTGTCACACTTCGTCGCGGCTTCTGCGCTCCAAAATGTGACCCTGATCGTTCGAGGTCGCCGAGTCGTTTCCGACTTGACCTTTCGTCGTCGGCGAACGTCTCTCGCGAAGCGTGTCCCTCCGCTGCTTACCAGACACGAGAGAAATGTTATAGACACGTTTTCCCGTAGCTGTTAATATTATCCTTAAACGACTTTCCAAATGGGATTCTTCTACTCTCTCCCTTCCCTTTCTCTCTCTCTATTTCTTTCTGATGCCCGTAAGATGAGAATTTTTCACGATACGACAGTTCAACCCGTTTACTTTCGCGTAGTTGAGGGACCGCTTTTCCTTATCTGGCTAATGAGGAAAGAAAAATTATTCTAATTGCTTCCGTCTCTCTCGCAATGCACGAGAGGTCTGCAGAGAAAGTAATGTTAATTTAATTTGCAAAGACAATAATTTCTATTTAAACTTTTCGTAAAACAAAAAAAGACTCGTTAAAATATCAAAGTTCCCTTAAAAAAGAATTAGCAGTGCATGTAAATAAAGATGCTTTATTAACGTTTCCGTGCGCCAGAATTAATTAACTGTCTGACACTTAACGCTATTCATTTTAGCCGCATCATTGATCGGAGATTAAAATTAGATAAGCATTGTTTTAGAAAAAAAAAGTATGATAGAGATGAATCCCCCACAAACAAGGTCAAACTGAACCGACTTTTCTCGACTGCACCGCTCTCGACTTATACATTATTATATATGAAGGTATCAAGGACAGGCGTCAAGGAACTCGTGCTGTACAATTCGCATACAAGATGCCATGCGAGAAAAGTAATTGTGGGAAGCGATAAAAAGATAGACGTGCGTAAATACGCGAGCGACGAGTTCACAGATTTCCCATGACCGGGGAACCGGAAGGGCGCAGTATACATAAGCAGATGTTAATGGGACTTTTGCTAACTGTACCTTGCTATTAGACACGCGACACAAACGTCGTGTTGATGCGAACGCTCGCGCGTTTCGCCGCGATTCAGCAGATGCGATTCAAGTGATTGCGCGATATACCGCCGGGCGATTAAGGAGTCTGTAATTTTGTCGAGTCGGACTTCCGTTGCGAAGACGAGGGATCTTTCTTTCACGATTATTTTCGCGTGTTTCGCGGTGTTAGAAAAAATTCGACCTCGATCCGAAGTTGCCAGATATCAATCGTGCTGATTCCACGAGGGAAAGAGATGCATCTTGAACGCACACTAACAACGTAATTATTCGTAAGACTGTTTTGTTAAGACGAAATGCGTCTTAAAGAAATATTCTGGTCTAAAAGGTCACAAAAAATTCCTTTTCCAAAATTTTTTGTAGGTAAACGAAAAAATCGAATGACGTCGAACTTTATATGTTCTTATTTTATCTATTTTTGTTGTCTAAGTGACAAGTTTGACACTTAAAAAATACTAATATATTCTTGAAATAAGATATAAAAAATATGCAAAGTTTGATATTATTCGGTTTTTTCATTTCCCTATAAAAAATTCGGAAGAAATACTTTTTTCTTTTGTGATCTTTCGAGTCGGAATACCTTTTAAATCCTTGAAGCTATTATTACTGCATTAATATCGCATAACTCTAGGAAAATATTTTTTCCGTTGAACGAAGCGCCGTTAAAATTGTCCAACCGCAACAGCGCGGATGATGTCTCCCCTGGCTTTTTCCCGAACTCGAACGAGCGATGTCCTGCGATCTCTCAGGTATTTACCACAGGAAAACACCGTTATCCTTAGCAGGCACCTCGATCACTCGCGGTCTGTCGATCACTCGCGCCGTGCGCTCGCCGCTCTCGACGATCCCGACGATCCACGCTTGTCTACGCTCGATCTTCTCCAGAGCTTTGCAATAGGCGGCCGCTTGTTCGCGCGGCAATACGATCAGCAAACCGCCCGACACCTCCGGCACTTCACCCTGCAGCAGCGGGAACGTGTTGCCTGTGATCTTCGCGGTCGCGCTCATCCTCGCGATCACCGGCATGTTGTGGATGATGAAATTCACGTCGTTCGTCTGTCGTTGTACCAGAAGAGTCGCGTGTCCCAGGATGCCGCAGGAGCCCACCTCGCATGCGGCGTGGGCGTTGTACTGATTCAAGGGTCGACAGGCGAATTACATTTCGTTGATGGTAGTCGAAATCAAGGACAAGATACTAATCGCGTAGCACTCGATGATGAAGCGCCAACTTCCATTAGTAAGAGATTACTCGATGAGGAAACAATTTCCGCTAGTAAATATTATCACTGATAGCGTAATACAATATATTTCCGTGTAGATCTTTCCGAGGAGATCGATCGTGTATTTCAGAACACAGTGAGAGTTACAAAAGTGAGCTCAAAGGTTGGAATTTATAGTCGGATTTTATGTTTAATATACGATTCGTTTCGTTGACTACAAAGTATCTGAAGACGAACTCAAACATATAATAGTTATAAATAAGATCCGACCATACTGACAGAAAAAAATATCTGAAAGATAAGAAATATTTATTACATGAGTATTAATAACGTATCTACTTTAATCGAAATTATTTTACTTAATAGAGTAAACAAAATTACTTTCATGTGAAAAATTAAGGTTTGAAGAAAATATATTTTCTTGTTTGAAAAATATTTTATATTAGCATAAATAAGTAGGCTATTAGTATCCATCAAGTAGATATTTCTTATTTTTTAGATATTTTCTCTCGGTGTATATGAATACCGACTTTGGAACTCACTTTTGTAATTCTCACTGTATTCTGAAGATTGTCCTGAAGAACAATCGACCCCCGAGATTTGATGGGAGCCAACCTTTCGCATAAGCGCAGCGGCGATCTGGTTCGTCCTCATCATACAGTCGACGGCTCGAGAACGAGCTCTCTCGACATTCTCCTCGGTGATGGTCAACAGCAGTCTGCTCTTCTTCTCAGGCTGCTTCATCCATTCCGATATAGCCAAAGCCACCGTCGTTCCAAGCGGCTTCGTCAGCACTATCACGTCACCAGCGGTCGCGTCCACCGGCTCGACTATCTCGTGGGGGTAGCACAGCGCCGTGGCGGTGCCACCAAACAGGCACCACGGATTTTGGAAGACCTGACAGTCCTTGACGGACGTCTCCGCGGCCTTCGCCGCGTCCACGAAGCCGCGTGTCATCATCGGCACCACCGTCTTCCTCTCGTCGTCTTTCATGACGTCGGAAACGCCCAAGATCATCCTGATGCTAGAGCACTGAGCGAGACCCAGAGAATGGATGCCTCCGAGGATGACTGCATAAGCGATTTTGCCCATTACGTAAGGATCGTCGACGAGCGGAGGGATTATGTTGAATGTCTCCACCAGGAGCATCCCGCCGTTATCCAGTCTCGTCACGCGAGTGTCTTTTCGATCGCACGTCGGCGTGTAAGGACTCGTCTTCTCGTCCTGTCGTAGGAGGATTATGTAGACAATGAGGGGCGATCCCTCGTCTTTCTGACGAGTTATACTTTGACGACGTTTGTTACGGATAATTGTAATTCTTCTCCGAGGAGTATTTCGTGACAAGTTTTGTACGTTTGCGAGAAGATACACTGAGAAAAAATACTTGAAAATTTATTTGTGGGATATGGAGTTTATCTAGAAAAGTATTTTTTATTTCACAGAAAAAGAAAGGAAGAGGGAAAGAAAGAAACTTTAGTTATATTTACTTGTGGAATATCAAGTTTATTCACAGAGAAATAAACTTTATTTACGAAAATAAACTTTGTATTCCACAAATAGATTTTCAAGTATTTTTTCTTAGCGTAGGAAATTTATGTCAGAATGAATCGAAAAGCATTCTACTAATTACATAAATAATTAGCAAAGTTGTATATGATGATTAAATTACGATAGCAGTACGAGTTATTCTTCGGTCACGAAAATTCAGTTGCGTTTCTCTCGATTGTTTTTACATTATGCGTGGAGAAATCACCTTTTTGCCGTCAAGGAGGTCGAGCAACGATTGCCTCTCCTGTCGCTCCAAATTCAAGTTCTTTCTCAGTGGATCGGCGTATTTCGTTAACTGAAAATCCGCAGAGAGCCCGTGGCTCTCGGGATCGAAAGGGATCTGCGTGTTGCCGCAAGGATCGCCGAGAAGCTCCAGGTTGATGATACGATCGTCCTCATTGTCTTCCTTTTTCGCCACGGTTTGCGTAATTATTTCCGACATACTGGGTGGACTCGAGGATATCGCGGACACGCGCAAGATCGGCGAAACTGCGTGAACGTGTGTCGCCTGAATCGTCATGGAGCGAAACAACTCGCGGTCGGAAATAATAGAAGATCGCCGGCGACTCAAACGTCGCGTGATCCTTTGTCTCGCGTATAAGACGCCTCGAAGACTTTTAGCGAAAAAGTCATATGAGAGTCCAGTATACCGCGAGATTAATATTTAGTAAAATATTTTCGGATTTATACACGCGTGATTTTACATATTTTATTTTTGTTATTAGAATTGAATATTTTTATGTTGAAATATGGTTTGGTAATTGAACGTGTAGTTGTTTTTCACATCGGAATCGCTACGTGTTTAAATAACGATCTAAAAAATTCATATCAGAGAAGGAATGCTCTGGATGATGATATATGTGATAAATCATTCGATACGGAGATATACAATAACATTCAGTGAGGCAAGATCCGCAGGGATCAAAGGGATTTAAGGCGTACAATACGCTCAACAAAACCAAACAACCACTCAATATAACAATCAAAGGATAAAGATAAAAGATTCACAGTTTTTCACTGAGATCGAGCAACAATAATCTCAGTCTACGTGATTCTTGTCTCAAAACGCTACAACAATGAATTAAACTTGATTGAGATTAAGGCCGATATTTTGAGTCAGTTTTAGATGAAATAAAAGCACTAATGCTCGGACACGCACTTAATTCTGGGAATTCTTATTGGTCTTTAAATATGAATATTTAAGAGAACTACAAGGCCAATAAGAAGTTTCGTTCGCTGGATGTTAGCGCAAATAATTATTAGGACGATGATGTGAAGAATGTCCAAAATCAGATACGTGTCCGGCTTTGGAAAGTAGACACCTTACGCGGTACTCAAAAACGCAAAAGTTTTCCAAAAGATTGCGACGTATGTCAGAGAACGACGCTGGCGACGAGGTCGATCTAACCGGCGCTTTTACCTCTATTGGACAGGAACGTCCGGATCACCCTTATGTACACCTTGCCGTACTTGGTCCGCGCCACGTGGAAGAGAAAGTCCGAGAGCTTGCCTTCGCCTTCGTGAATGTCCGTCTCGGCGAGGATCTCGCGCAGGGTCTCAACGCGTTCTTCCGGCGTGCTCTCGTCGGGCGGACCGAGCTTCCTGTCGAGGTACTCGACAACGCCGATGTCCTCCCAGAGATGCGGCGCGTTCGACACATCGCTCGGTAACGAGCTGCTCAATCGCGACCGGCTGCCGGAGTCGACGAAATCGACGCCGGACACGTCGAAGCCGGCGTAGGAAACGTCCAAGGCGATACTGTTAAAGGTCGACTCGCCGCTTCTCCGCGAGGTAGACGGGACAGCTCCATCGTGCCGACGATAGGATGAATTCTGAGGATCTGAAGGTGAGTCGATCCTCGGCCGAAGGGGGGTCGAGTTGTTCATGACCTTGACATGACCCGAGCCACGGTTGCGCGAGATCTTTCTCTTCGGAGGCTGAGAGCTCCTCCGACGGAATCTCCACGGAGTTCCCGTGAGGGCACTCTTCCGCACGCTGATCACATTCAAGATCGTCCGGTGATCGTCGACTGCTCCTGTCCGAATGTCTTTCTTTCGCGGGGCTCGACCCCGCGGAACGCGATTTAGCACGCGTCACCGGTTTCTATTCGATGATCGATCCTTCTACAGGTTTCAAGAACTTCCGGTTGTCGTTTCGTTATAGTTCTTGCGACTGCGCAAACGTCTCAGGCACGCGTTATTTTTGTTATCGCGGAACGACGGCATCGATGTCACAGCGACACGTGTGGATTATTCGAGTTCCGGCAGCCCATCCGAACTTGTGCATGTGTACCGTTCATACCATTTCACTTTCCTTATTAATCCACCTCACACAGTTACACTCTTCGCGCTCTTATTGTACCGGCACCGACGCTACTCACTTAACCGCGTGTCAGGAAACGGCGCGATGATTTATTACGCGAATGTCGCTCGTCTCGCTTTCCGGAGGTTATTAAGAATCAAACAGATCGCATTCTAAACTGTGAGATTAGGCCACACTAACAGAAAAAATATCTAAGAAATAAAAATTATTTATTCGGTGGGTACTAATAACATATTCATTTATGCTACAATATACATATTTTTATACTGGAAAAACATGTTTCTCAAACACGAAAAAATATACATTTCTTGAAACCTCAGCATTTCGAAAGCAATTGTTTTTGTTCTATTTAAATAAACAATTTAAGTAAATATGTTTTTGATACTTCCACAGAGTATTTGTATTTTCTTTATATATTTTTTTATCTTTCAGTGCACGTTTTATCATAAGCGCGTTTTCCGGGAGGAACGCGTACATTGAGGAAAAAGTATTTGAAGATTTATTTGTGGTATATAAAGTTTATATATATTCATAGAAATAAATTCTATTCTACAGAAATGACCTTTATTTCGCGGAAATAAACTTTATTCTCGTAAATAAATTTTCAAGTATTTTTTTCTCAGTACTTTTTTTCAGTATACAGCAATGGGAAATATTCAGTTGCCTTGAAATATTTATACGTCAACGTAAATCGAAACTACTGTGCAATATTTAACAAATAATTACAAACTAAGAAAATAATCGAAAAACACATGAACTCTTCGCAGAATTGAATAAAATGGATCCAATTTTTGACACATGCGATCTGTTTGATCCACGGAGAAATAGAAATGAATTAGATATTCTCCGCGACGTTAATCACGAGTCGCAAGTTGATGTCGTCTGGAAGTTGGCCGGGAAGGAACGATTAATATCTCAATTCCACGAAGACCGTGGTAGATTTGCCAACGGGCTGTTGCTTCATGAATGAAATTGTTCATAATGCAACTTGCGGGGAGAGGTTGAGTCTAATGCGTTAAATAACACACCAGGCGTCGCGCAATACGCGGCGATTGTTATGATCCTCAGGCGTTACCGCAACGATATCGTCTCTATACCGCGGTAAGTAGGTGAAAAAGGAAGGTTTCCTCGATATGGCGGCGGCGAATGTAGAAGGAAGCAAAAGCCCGAGCTTATCTAAACGGCACATCGTTGAAAGTAATCGGATATATCGCGAGTCACTGATCGGTATTTATCCGAGACGTATCGGGGGAATTCGTACACCTGCATGCCGGAAAATACTTATTTCGGATTGTAGCATTATCGAGACAGTATCAAGAAATTCCGAGAAATCTCCTTGAGGATCGCTCAAATGAAGCATAAATCACATTGCCCCAATAAATACGTATCTCATCCCAAGCATACATACAATGAATTTTTGCGCTAATATCGTGAATATGTAATCTTCGCGCGCATAAATCACTCTTAACATGACGTTTATAGTGTGTTACCTCTCTCTCTCTCTCTCTCTTTTTTTCTTTTTGACGCAACTAATTATGCGATACTAAGTCCGCGGAATTTGCGCTTAAAAAGATTCTCATTAATATTTAATATTCGTGAAAGTATAAGGTTCCGGGCATTAGCGGTGAGCGGATGTGCTGAAAAACTACAAACGTAAAAGAGAAACAAACAGCTCGGTCGAATGCACTCGCGCGCACTCGGCGACCAACGATATCAGGCGCGATCTCCTTTCGCAACAATGTCGGCCCGCGACGATCGATCGGCCCGAAATCGCCGAAATCGCAATCGGCGAGGAGCGGCTGCTTTCGCTGCTCGAGAAGGCGGACGCGAGCGAGTTCCCGGTGGTGGATCTTTCGCGACAGCGATTTCACCACCGGGATGCACCCGCCGGCGGATTCAGGGATTCGGAGAAAGTTCGATGGAAAGATGAATGAGAGTACACTTTCGGAGGCGAGGCGATCGGAACTACACACGCGCCGATTAAAGAAAAAGTGATAGCCCGAGAGGAAACGAACGGGCTTGATTATCGCGAAACGATACGCTATTAATGCCAATCGTTATCGCGACGCATCTTGTCGCACTTATCGAGCCGACGATTTTTACATACATGATCGGCTAGAAAGCACAGAGGACGAGATTGACATTCAACGTCAGCCCGACCTGGGACGAATTCACGAAAGATGAAATGTTCAATTTGGCACGGCGGCCCAACTCATTCGCTGTGAAACGTGATAAAAATAACGCAGCCTAAGAGAATGTTCTAAAAAAAACTCCTCAACGACGCGGACCTACAACGGGAGACGTATTACCGCAAATGAGAGACTGGACTATGTTTACACATAGATTAGAGTGAGAGACTGCTCAAGACGCTTTGAGATAATATTTATAATAAAACAAAGAGACACCTGGCGGCTTTTATCGCGTGGCACGTACGTTTTATCGCGCGCGAGGAATGGCTTTTCCTTCAGCAGATCGCGAACGAGCGATCGACGATAATGATCTCGTGTACTCGAAAATGAACCGAGTAAACAACGATAAGATCGCGCCATATCATCGGGCTTCGAGAAACTTGTCGCAATTAAATTGCGATCTACATGGAGAAAATATTGTAATACAAATTATAATATTTCTGCCATTTCGGGTTATACAGAGAGTTATTAGACCGAAATTATTATATATTTATTCAAACATGTTATGCATCTTTGACTTTTCACTGCAAATTATCGTAATTACTGAAGTGCTCATTATATCTCGTAAATTCGACAGATTGTCAAATTTATTACCTTTGTAGCAATGTGTACTGCAATTTCAGTATAGTCTAATTTTACGAAAAATATTGTAAAATGAAATTTAAGCGTGTATACATGTCCAGAAAAGTTTCGTAGCAAAATATTAGGTACTTTTGGATTTACTTGAGCTATTGTGTTTCTTTTTAAGTCATACCAAAAACAAAGAAAAATTAGATATATTCTTTTTTCAACATCCTTCGAAGAAAATAAGAGTAAAGAGAAAAAATCAAGACACATTTATTAAGAAAAATCGCCCTGGGAAGAGGATTGCGCAGCTATTTTAAATCACTAATAAAGAAGTTAATTTCAACGTAATATTTGCTATAATATTTTCTCCATGTACTGTGCTGTGAGGAAAGAAAGACATTCAGAAGCGCGCGTGCTCGCGACGGGTCGCTGAGGCATTTTCCGACGAATGTAGTGCAGCTAACTATAACCTAACTTAGACAGTCATCCTTACTTCCGCACATATAATATAACATAGGCAAACACACGTCGAGAGCGGATGTTGTTCGCAGAGAGTTTATCTCTGATAAAAATAAGAGTGCGTCGGCTCACTTAGTGTACTCGAGAAAAAAAGTGTCGATAATGATGCGAGATAAAACAAATAATAAAGATCTATCTATAGGAAACTAATTAGTCCCACGATACGACGTGCGCTCGGTCGATTACAACAGTCGCCGTAATGGCCCGGCGTTCCTTTCCGTAAACGTGATAACGACGACGGTTGCAGGAATGCTGCAGGTGAACGCGAGCGCGACGGATGTTAGCGCGGTCAAGCACCGTGCGTTACGTCGACCGACTTTTAACACACGGCGTATCTCTCTCGGACTAGATGACCCCGCGAATGTGAACCGCGGAAAATCGATGATCCGAATAAGGGGAGACTCTCGCCAACCTCTCGAGCCGTTTGTTTCGTGCCGCACGTGAGCGACGACGACGACAACCAAGACGTATGCAACGTTAATTGCGCATTGCGGCCGAACAGGAGCAGCGAACTCCTTGCGTAACGGTAATAACGCTGAACTTTTCGTTGTGGTCGCTGATGCGAGAGGAATGCTATCTGAAATCTAGCGGCTACTTTACGCGAGCGGATCAATTTGTAGTCCATTATTAAACGTCGGTGAGAAAAGGAAAAGAGAAAGATCGAAAATCGCGAGCCGCGGCGAAGTCCACCGCGCACGAATCCTGCATAACGCGGAAAGAGAGGGCAGGGTGGGTTAGGTCGCCCTTCCCACCCCGCCGCCCCTCTAGCGAGACATTTCAAGGCCATCCTGTCGTAGCAACGCGGTCGCAAGGAGAGAGAGAGAGAGAGAGAGAAATAGAGAGAAATACGGTACAGAAATAGAGTGACTTTTCACGGAGAACTGCATCGCGCTCCGAGTGAAAGATCGCCGTTTTCTCCGGCCGTATTTTCGGAGCCGTGGTCGCGAAGGTCATTATCCTGCAATCGATGACGCGATCCTCACGTGCGCGATAATCGCGTAAGGTCCTTAAGTAACTCGGGATAACAAACGATTGATACTCCAAGGCAAAAGGAATGGAAAGTGGAAGTGCAAATTGTTCTGAGCAAACGAGGCAGCCTCGAATTACTTAAAAAAATTACGCCATATCTCGATATTTACGGAGAAAAGATTCAATTAGAGCAACTGAATGGGAACCAGACGGAAAACATGCAGAGGAGAAATATCTGCTTCTTGTGACTGGAAAAATCTGTCTACGTTGAAGGTTGAGGTAACTCAGAGCAATTGGCTGAATGAAAATCTACAGAAATATCTCACTGTTCCTACCGAGTTTTTCATTCAGTCCCCGAGTACAATAGAAAATTTAATTGCGTTGACGAAATTGTTTTTCCTGTGTACATATCGATATCTACATACCGATATTTACATAGCGACATCGCTTAGAAATCGTTGTACGACATACCTTAGGTCCGTTCAGCGCTGCGGATACTTGGAAACGGCGGATGAACCAATCGTATTGTTTGATTCGACGCTTCCAAGCATTTTTGCAGCGCCAAGCGGGTGCTGCCCGGTGTCGCAGAATGACAATCTAAAGGCCAGTGAAAACTCAACGGTGCAATGATTCCATACGAGCAAATCATAATTTTATCGGGCGTAAAAGCTCGCGAATCAGGCCGTAAAAATCAGAAGAAAAAATCTACAAGATTACATACGGGGTTAGCTCGCGCGCACAATCACGACGTTCTCCAGAGCCTCTCCGCACGCTCAACATAATTGAACTTTATCAACATCTCGTGACATTCTGCAGCATTCCATTCTCTCTCTTTCTCTCTTCCTTTCTCGATGCAGCGAGCGGGTGCTCGGTGAATGTGTGAGAGGCTACAGCGGTGATTCGTTCTCGAGGCACGTCCCACACGTTGAAACGCGCGCGACGACAGAGAGAAGAGCGGGTTCGATCCGGCGGCCAACTTCCTGCTCCCGGAGCTCCCTAACCTAACCTAGTCGCGCCGGACGGTCGGGCTCGACCCTCGGCGATGAGCGGCGCGTATCCGCCGGAATTCTCAGCGCGGTGTCGACGACGTTTCGGGAGAGACAGAGGAATATTCCGGTCACGAAACCGCGACGCATCGCACGCGTCGACAAGTATCTCTCTTTCCCTCTGTATGCGAGAGAAGAGAGACCCTCTCCGCAGCATCCGGATACGGGCGGCGACTGGCCCGGACGCGCATGCTCAACATACCGCCACTGTGGACCAACACTTCGTGCTTCGTTTCGTTGAACGTCTTGATGTGCACTGGACAAATCGCGGTTTATTACCACCGCCGCCGCGCGCTTAATCTTGCGGCTAGCTGGCGGGACGCGACGAGCTGGCGATCGAGCGCGCGGCGGACACGTCGACGAACGCACGAAGCGACTGCACGAGCGTGACTGAATCGCGCGCGCCACGCCGTACGTTCATTTCGGAGCAGAGCGCCGCGCCGCGCCACGTGATTGGCCGGCTGGGCCTCCAGCCGGCCGCTCCTGTCGGGTGCGTTGAACGCGTCGGAGGATAGCGCGCGAGAGCGAGAAGAGCTCGATGACGAGGAAATTGATCATTCCCGATACGATGACCCTTTCTTTCTTTCTTTCTTTCTTACAAGTAACATCCAAGTGCCACACGCCGATCTTCTTGAAACTTTGCACACATGTAGTACATCGAAAAACATTAGACACATATTTTTTACTTTGGCTAACAAGGCACTTTAAAGTTAAAAAACACATTCGAAAATTTAACACTCTATAGCACAATGATAACTAACGCAACTCCTGAGCGTCATTCTTTTATAGCTTTTACGACATTACTCTATTATAATTTCATTGTCCTCTAGATTGATATAACTGATGTCAAAATCGTAATCATGTCTAAAAAACTTTTTCGAAACTGATTTTGAATAAACTCTTTGAAATGTCTGCGATTTCGGTCCGCCATTTTGAATCTCGCAAAACTAATGTCAAAATCATAATTAGAGACTTCAGAAATTCAGATAATGAAATTATAATAGAGTAATGTCGTAAAAGTTGTAAAAGAATGACGCTCAGGAGTAGCATTAATTATCATGGTGCAATAGAGTGTTAAATTTTTGAATGCGTTTTCTAATCTTAAAATGCCTTGTTAACCAAAATAAAAAAATACGTGTCTACTGTTTTTCGATGTACTACATGTGTGCAAAGTTTCAAGAAGATCGGCGTGTGGCACTTGGGTAGTGCTACTTGTTAGACCGGAGATGATAAGACTGCGGGAGTCGTGGTCGGTGCACGTAGTGTTTGGCGACCGTGGCACCGAAAAATGATAAGATAAAGAATACTGAAAGATATGCTCTTTATAACTACACTTTCTGAACTTACTCGTGATCTTTCTATTTCCTTCTTCTCTTCCATCGAGCGTCAAGTATGTATTTGCTTCATTTCTTTGAGTACAGAAATGTAACTTGATGCTACGAAGAACAGTGACCTTAAATTCTTGCGAGTTCGCGCTTTCGATTCTTCAAATATTTAGTCTATGAGTCATTGAGATATCTTTGGATTTACTTGACTAGTTATATTGCGTCTACATCTGCGTATCGATATTCACATACGATACCCGTCGATATCGATATCTGTATATCGTTGTTACTTCGAAGTCACTAGATGTTCCGTTAAATAATATAATATTATAAACTACATATTTTCAGTTTGTTTGCTCTATTTAGAAATAATCGATATTATCGTTGCATACAATGAACCCTCTTAGCATAACGACACCGTTCAATATTATAACCAGGTCTGTTCTTTGTAGCTGAACTAGTACAAACCTTCGGAACTTAAAAAGAAACAAGTATATAGATGTGACTTGGTGAAAGAACAGAGAGAAAAAGAACTAGTGAAAACTAGTGTAATCCCAGTCCAGCTACGAAGAATAGACTAACTGTATGACACTGTTCTTTTTTGAAGAACTTTCTGAACTAGTTTAGTCTATATTGGTGTAATAGGTTAGAATGAAACAAGGATATTTTGTTACACTCTAACTTATCAGACACCAGTATACATCAGTTTAGGAAATTCTTTGAAAAAGAACAAACCTATTATCAATGGAGACTGACAATCTAGAGACTCGATACTTCGTGATGTCTCTCGCGTTTTGTTTTAATTATAATTTAAAAAATTGGAAATAAATTAAATCTATCGATTATCAAGCGCGTGAGGAACTTGAGATCAGACAGAAATGAACATTATTCAATAATTAATCTTCACATTAATCTAGAATCGGGAATATAATATGAAAAGTTAATTTATACGTGTATCTTCACAGTTCTTGCACACGAGACGCGGTAGCGCGTGCCACGTGGTAAGAAACGACACACCGTCCGACAAAAGTCTCGACTGACTACCGCCTCGTTTCTCACCACGTGGCACGCGTTGCCGCGCCTTGTCGTAAGGGTGCACATAAATGACGTCATCTTCCATAACCGTACTAGTACCTACATGCACGGATATATTACATTCTCTGTGGTTTACGAAAGTTTCAAATATAATTCTGTTAAATAATATCATAAATTATAATTAATATAATATCATAAATTATATATTTTCAGTTTTTTTTTGCTGCACTTAGAATAATCGATATTACGTTCGTCGCGTACAATAAATCCTCTTAGCATAACGACACCGTCGAATATTATCAAAAATATATTTAACACTATATCACTATATGTTTGAGTGACGCGTGAATTACCCGCGGGAAATTTTCCGTAGAAATCATCCATTTATGAGTAATGGCTTAATTTACTTAATGATTTAATTAAGTATTTATATAAGAATGTCAAATATACACACACACACACACACACACACACACACACACACACACATATATATATATATATAGAAAAAATAATATATTATTGACATAATACACTAAGAATTTAGATCTGATGGGACTTACATGTGAAGATAGCGTGGCAATGAAAGACTCGTGTTTTAAAAGTCTCTCAAAATGTATCCACATCAGAAAGGTGTGTATGTATGTTTACGCTATGTGGTGAAAACGCGCGGACGTGATGCGTGACGAGATTTAGATCAAGGATGCTGTCCTAGTGTCGCGTTGACGCAATAATCGTGTCGCAGACAGTATCGCCTTTAATTGCAAGCAATCTCACATGGCGACTGCATTTCTGGAAAGATTCCCCCCTTGTTATTTAACAAATATTGTGTTCCTCTCCCTACGGTATTCCAAGTGGAATTTTCTTGAAGCCAATTTTTCGACAGCAGATTAAACTTGGATTCAAGTTCATAAACTCTGCCCAAACATATTGTTAGAACAGATTTTGTGAACTTGAATGTATGTTTAAATTGCTGTTGAAAAATTGATCTCATTATAAATTGCAAGTGCACGTTGCACATGGGAAAAAGTTTGGTTGAATTAACCAAGTATCTGGTTGAATATGAATGATCCAGAAATTCCGATTGAAGTAACCCGAATTCTGTTTAAGTCAACCAAAAATCTTGTTACCTTAAACAGAATTCGGGTTTACTTCAATTGGAATTTCTGGATCGTTCATATTCGACCAGATATGTGGTTAATTCAACAAAATCTTCTTTTCCGTCCACAAGTGAAAAAAGAGAACTGCAAAAATACACTCAACATTCAATCTTGATAGTAGAGATGATTTGTATCTCGCGATTACTCGATATAATGGAGTGGTATTTCGCGCGGAATAATCGTGCGGCTGGTTCGCGGGAATGCGAATCGCATTGTCGAATTGTCCGGTTGTAATGGTAATGAACACGCGACTATCGGGTGCAGGTGGGGCTCCCGACATTTTCAGGATACGTCGCGGGAACGCTCTGGAGATTATTCCTTGAGAAAGCGGTGCTCTTTGCGCGGGCGATGGAGTGGATACTCGCGATTCCTAAAGTGCGAATTGGCATCCGCGAGAGTCCGACGTGGTGCTTCAATTATCAGCAACATGATCTGGTGAAAGTCGCGATACTATACACTTCATTTTTCCAGCAAATATTTCACCCAATCCGATCCGCGCTTTGTTCGAGCGATCGGAAACATTTTTAAATTAAATTCGCTGATCATTGCATATAGTATAGTTACGGTTATCTTCTAAATATATAGTTATAGTTATATATAGTTATAGTTATCTTCTAAATGATATTCAACGAGTGTAGAAGTATAATTAGTCGAAGTGGAAATTGCGAATGCAGGCAGTAAATTTTTTTGTGTCGATCGAAATGAAGGCATGGAAATGCGGTCTGATAATACCCGTTAATCTTTCCGTGTTAGAGGACAAACGCGGGAGCGAAAAAGACGATCTAACGGCAATTATATCTTCATTAAGTAGCTCAGCATTGTATCTCAGGATATTATCTGTCTATCGTATCAGATCTGCCATACGATGCAATCCACCGTTCCCATCGTCCGAGTGTTCGCGATTACTTTTCTCCCGCAGTTCCACAAAGTGTTGTACGAGAACGTTGCATCTTCACGGTCCGACTACCAAATGACAAGTAATCAAGTAAGACCAGTGCGGGTAACAAACGCACAGGCGTTTCATGAAAGTCCTAACACCGCGGCAGTGGGTTACACTATAACCGGACGACTTCCTCGTTTCTTCGACAAGCGATGAACGGATTGGCGTGGCGAATCGTCGATCGATTAATCTCGTTTCTCTCGAGCAATGAACGATCGGACAGTACAATTAAAGGACAAACCCGCGAAACGCTTTCTACGTCGGGCGTGATGAAAGGTTGAATGGAGAAATCACGAGTGCGCGACACCAGAAAACAAGAATGAGAGAATTCTCGTGGGAACCGAAAAAAAGACAGTCGTGTGTCGCTATATTCTTTCATGCTCGCAGCGAGGTTTCACCGTTTTGCACGATTCGAGCAAAAAGCGAAATGGCGCGTATATATGCAAAATTAAATGGAGAAAAGTAGAGCGGTTAGTGGAGGACGCGCTTCACGCTAACAATGTAATCTTCCGGCGCTTCCTTCCGTGTCCCTCCTTCGCGGGGGGACACTGTGAGAGGATTCTCATTATTACTTCGGACGCCACATTGCACGGAAAACAGTGATTAGTTGTGCAAACGGACGAACGCGCAACGATCTGGTCTACGACAATTACATACATAACTAAATCCGACGTGAGAGTGAGAGAAAACGAGGAAAGGAGGATTTTTGAAGCGTTCATGGCGGGGGCGTGCGAACAGTCTCGTCCCGCAATCAGGATAGAACCGCGAAGCAGCTACGAATGGGGCATTGAGACCGATTCGATTCGCACGCGTCTTTGCAAGTCAATACATCGAATAAGTTCTAATTGTGTCCGCCTACTTCTCCATAAATTGCGCGTACATTATATTTAATACGATTATTATTACATTTAATATGGAAGCAACCGCGCGCGCACACGGAAGCGAACGAAGAGCGCCGCGTGTTTTCTTTTCGGCGTCCCCGTAATTAGCTACACGTAAACTGAAATTGCGGATAATTAACGGCAGGCAATGCGATCTATGCAAAGTGCGTTTGCTAATGAGCGCGATTATACCGTAGGCACCTTCTTTCGGCTATAGATACATCTAATCGGCCACCGGGCGTGTCCCCATCTTTCCGTGCGTCTTTTCCATTAATTAACGCGCTGTTGCTGTTGCTACTGTGCTGCTTCCCCGAACGCTTATTCTTGAAGTAGACCGCGTCATTAAAAGGCGCATTCGCCGCAAATCAATGTGTACGAATGGCGCGCCATTGTATGCGATACACGTGCAATTATAGGCGGTCGCGGGCCTCTCAGAGTCTCACCGACCGCGTGAGACGGGGCGATAGAATTCATACGAAATTCTATTTTACGGCGCTCCGCACGCAGCCTCTTATTGCGTTATCCTTTCCACGTGTATTGTTAATTTCCCGTGCGCTTCCGCGATCTTCAGATTGAAATCGCAGGAGCGCGCGCGTCATTTCGTTGTTACCTTATAATTTCGCGGAGATTCAACAAGCGCGCACGAGATAAAATGAAACGGCGAGAAGGAGATTACGATGATGAATGGCAGAGATAGAGAGAAAGGGAGAAGAGGATACTTTCGTGTACCAATTACTAAATAGACTGGTACATCTTAGGTACCGTTCTCTCCCATATTCGTCGATAGTCATAAGAACGACTTAGCCGCGCGTAAATATAGTCCAAATGTTGGTTATACATCAACTCCGCCATTCCGTCAAATATGGGGCAACAATGAAGAATCTCGAGATGCAACACTGCATAGACTGTTGTCTCATCTTGATACTATAAACAGTTGTTTACTGTCATTTTCTCCAAGTTGATACTCGAAAGACTTGTTCAAGAATTATTTAATATTCGATTATTTTAATGTTTCACCTGGATTTAATATTTGTTTTTAATTTCAGACACCGATACATTAATAGAATTTTAACACTGCTAATAGAATATATAATATACGATGTATTAAATAATCCAGTAAAGATTGAGCAAACAACAAATTATTATTCTTATAATCTCTTGCTTTTCTTTTGGCGTTAAAAATTTTGAATCCGACGCTTTTAAAGTTATGACAAAAATAAGTGATAAAGAGATTATGAAAAAATAAAATTCGTTCTTTTACTTATTCATTAATTATATTCGTCTATTAGTTTTTATTGCATTATTTAATATTTGCTCATCGTATTTATTGTCTCTGCAGTTCAGTAAGTTACATAATCAATATACGAGGGTGGTCTGAAAAGTTTCCGACCTCAACGTGAAGATAGCAGCACTTGTAAATAAAAGCTAGTGAATTTCGTTGTTCATCTGTTGACAGTTACTCACCGAAGTTTCAGCCATTTTGGACTCGCAGTTGTTATGTAACAGTCGTTTGAGTAAGTTGATGTGAGTGTTTTTGTGAAAATGGACAAAATCGAGTATCGAGCTGTCATTAAATATTTGTTTTTGAAAGGCAATACGCCTACGCAAATCAAAGATGAGTTGGATTCTGTGTATGGGGACTCTGCACCATCATTTACGACAGTGAAATTTTGGGCCGCTGAATT
>NW_022639515.1:314914-362415 GCF_010583005.1 Odontomachus brunneus | reverse complement strand
AATCCACGAATTACGGTTTGAACTGCTTGACCATCCACCTTACTCACCAGATCTAGCCCCAAGCGACTTCTTTTTGTTCCCTCATCTAAAAATTGCGCTCGGAGGACAGAGATTTTCGTCAAATGAAGAGGCAATCACCTTCGTGAACAATTATTTTGCAGAGAAAAACGCCGAGTACTATTTCGACGGGTTACAGAGATGGGAGCATCGCTGGGAGAAGTGTGTAGATTTACAAGGAGACTATGTTGAAAAATAAAAAACAATTTTCAGAAAAAATGACTTGTATCTTTGTTAGGTCGGAAACTTTTCAGACCACCCTCGTATTGCTAACTGAAATTAAGAATAAAGACTAAATGCAGATATAGAATATTGAGATAATCAAATATTAAATAATTTTCAAGTCTTTGTTTAAGGAGAGTTCAACGTATAGAAGATGGTATTAGATAATCACTTGTAGTATTAAGATAGAACGATAGTCTGTATAGCATTATATCTCGAGATTCTTGATTGATCCTTCAAGTTTGCCAGGATTTGTGGGGTTAATGGAGCTCCGAGTCGAATTAGGAATTTGTATATACGTCTACGTGTGTTTTATATAATCCATACAGCGTGAATAAAACGCAACAAGTACAAATTTCACCCTTCGGACCCGCAGACAAAACACTTGGATGTTCTACGCGACGAAATATCGCGGTGAGGACGAAAAGAATCCTTACCGTTGAGCGTTATTTCATGGCGCACAATGCGATCGTGCGGCAACCAGACGTTACTCCCGCGCGGTATCTGGAGCACGTAAATGAAAATAAACGCAGTTCCACTCGTGCGTCGGGCATGTAGAAATCGGTAGTCAGTGACACGCGAGAGATATCTCGTAAGCGGAGACATCGGTCTCGGGAATTGCGCGCCCGCATCGCACGGAAAACGACCTAGGTGGTATCGTTTTCCGCTCGTGCGAGACAAAAAAAGAATCGTGTCGGGCTGTTTTTCTCTTCTCCCTTTCCCCGGTGAGGAGAAAGAGACGCTCGCGGAATCTCTCGCGTCATTTCCGCAAGTTAATCGCGGCGCGCGAGCGAGCGCGTCTCAACAGCTAGACGATTACAACTCGGTGATAATTCTCCACTTTTCCATCTCGTTTAGCAGGCTGGCTTTCTACGCAACGTGCGTTTCTGTGCGCTCTCCACGCATCGCGGAATCGCACTCGCGCGAACAAACATTGCCATCGCACATGGCTTGCCACTGAAGGCCTGACCGCGGGGTTTCTATCGAGCGGCTTTGATTGGATTTACCCTGCTTATTGCATTAAAAATATAGCTTGTACCTGCATACGCGCGTGTGCGTGTATGTGTGTGGTCCGCGTTAAAGCGCGCACCTCCCGTTCTTACGGTACTCACTCGATTTCTGCACTATTACGTCTTAATTGTGGCAAGACGGGGCAATTAGGTAATAATTGCACATCTGGACGTGTCAGATTACGGATAACCGCAATAGAATTAAGGTCTTACCTTAGCAGTGGGCAGAAATTACGCGTTCTTGCGAACTCCCATGCAAAAGTTCCTCTCGCGTGAGCAAAAGATCCGCCTTATTTTTGCGCGGCGTTCGAAGCATTTGCAAACTACATCCGGCCTCTCTGCCTCATGATTTCGCGTCGTTTGTTTAGCTTAGGGTGAAATTACACGGTGTGTAATAGAACTGCAGATAGAAAGTGCGTCATAGAAGCAACCAATCAGCAGACAAAACTTGCGCGATAGAAAAGAGCGGCATAACGCTGATTGGTTGCTTCTATGACGCACTCTCTATTCCGCAGTTCTATTACACACCGTGTAATTTCACCTTTACGCTACATCTCAATCTACGAGATGCTTCTCAAGACTCGTTAGAGAAAGAAGGGATATCGAAAATTTTACTCACTGAAGTAGTTAAGAGTCTCCCGGATTTGATCCGGCGATAGCTTCAAGTCTGCGTCCTCCACCTTCAGTGCGGGCGCTGGGATGAACCAGTCTGCGTTCTCGTATCCTGCGAACATCGCGTGAAACGATCTGTCACGATCTCGTCTGTATATGCGGAAAACGGAGGTTTTCGCAAAAATGTGTTAAGCGCCGCCGCGGTCTGCATGTTACGACGGCGCGCTAACCATGTATTGTCCGTCCGGGGCAATGTATTATCTCGTGCTAATTAATGCGGTAATCGCGTCCGTTCCGAAGACGGCTGGCAAAAAACGCATCGCCCGCACGATTATAACTCGCGCGAAGCGCTGCAGGCTAAATGTACTGTGGCTAATTGGCGAGATATACGCGTGCCTCTCTAGGTGCGGTCGCGACGACCGAGGGGCGCACCTTGTGGAGCTTCGGTTTATTGACAGGACACGCGAGACGGGGCCATCGTGCTCGAATTACCACGGCTAACCATTTGTCACCAGCTGTCAAATGTTCCCGGCGCGATCTGCTCGCGTACGAATCCGTCGATGACGCATTCTTCGCGTTTTCATAGTTTTTTTTTTTTTTTCATGCATCTCGTGAAACGAGAAGGTACTTTGTACCACGAGTTTAAATTTTACTACATGTACTTACCTGCGATATCATAATTATGTTCTTTTTGTTTTCACACGGATTTTATTAGAGAAATTTATTAGAGATTATTGTAGAATGCTGTGACCGATAAATAGATCGACATGCTACAATAAATGACTTTCATTTCACTTTATATTAGAGAAAAAAATCTAAAAAAAAAGAACAAAACTTATTCGGCGAGTACTAATAATATATTTGTTTAAATCTAAATTGTTTTATTTGAATAGAATAAACGATTGCTTTTATTCAAAAGCTTTTAAGAACATATATATTTGAAAAATATTTTTTCTTAGTTGAAAAATATGTGTATTGATATAAATAAATATGTAAGTATATAATTATATATTTTAGATAAACTGAAGAATGCTATTAAAAATTTGTTATATTTCTAGCAAATTTTTTGCTATGTTCTTCAGTAAGATAAATCTTATTAAGTCTATTCCTGCATTATCAGAAACATATAAAATAAAATTGAAAACAATTTATATGAAAAGAAAACTATAATATTCTCTCCGTATACATTTATGTAATTATAATTAGGCATTGCATGCAATAGTACTTCACCGGATGGCTTGTGTGTTCATTGGCGACTGAAATAATTTTGGATAAAAAATATATTGCAAATGATGTTGATAGCCGCTGTTAGCGAAACCCCTATTTTGACTATGCAGAACGTCGGGAGTCGTTTATAAAGCATTGTCTTATGACAGGCTTCCTCGTTTAATTAGAACATGCGAAATTCGATCGCACGCACGTGAATTATATCCAACCACCCTGCACATTGAGGCTTTGCCGACTCATTTGCATCTGCGCCGTCACAATAAATAAGAGTAATTTTATCATCGATTACTTGCAGTTATCAATAAAGTTATTCTCGTGATCTAAAGATGTTCTCGTCGCGACTGTCACGTTCGTAAGGTTCTCCAAATGACCACATATTGCCACTGTCGATTTAATCAACGATCTACGAGACGCGAGAAAGATCCACGGTGACATAATGTACTGAAATAATCTTACTTAATTCTCAAACGTTGAATTCATCGATCGTCCGCGCACAACCAGCTGCTTTTGTCAGCGGCAATTTTTCATCGGCATAAGTCAATTATTCAGAGAAAGATAAATCGCGACGGCATGTCGTCGGAATTACGCTTAGACTTCATCTTTTTACTATCTCGCAGAAGTAACGTACGTGTTTCTTGCGTGTTTTTCTATGTAAGTAAACGCAGCGGGAAGAGGGAAGGAAGAACTGCAATTTACCTTGGAACTGTGTTAACGTATCGGCTCGTAGTCGGTATCTGGGTATTTGCTCCTCCAGTAGACTGATTATCTCGACTTCTGGCAGCTCCCCTCCGCTGCACACCTCTGCAACAATCACGCAGCATCCGTGGCGTTACTAAGTGCATGGAGGCATCATTATGCTCGCGCTATAAAGCCTCGTTCCGCTTTAAGTCGCGCGCGCGCGAACGGTCGAACGTGCACATTACGAGAGCCGTCTCGACCCGTCTCGAGCGTGTTTGAATCACGTGCGATGCAATGTGCATGTGCAAAGTATGGGGCGCGTACGCGGTCTCGCTCTCGTCAGGTTGATCCCGACGACGACGAGTGAGTGGAAGGAATCGCGACGTTACATTGTCTAACGTCGTCGACTCGGCCGCGGAGCGCTAGGGTCGATGGTGACATTCCTATTTAATAATAGCATTGACGTTAGTGCTTTATATCATGAGGAACGTGCATGCGCGGGTGATGAAGAGAAGAATAATCTATGGATTATTCGCTCGCGTCACGCCTCGCGACAGCGACCATGCCCGTTTCTTATGGAAACAGCGCGACAGGTGAAAGAAGCACGGTGTATTGCGAATGTATACTGATTGATAATTATCCGCGGTTCATCCTATTAGCGACCATATGGAGAGAATATTATAGAGATTTCTTTTCTCTTTATATAAATTCTTCTTAATTTTACTATGTTTCCGATATGTTTAAATTCTTATATCAACCGTTTATTTCCTGTTGAGGATTTATTCTCTCTTTCTAATTCCTGTCACTAAATGATAAATAACATTCGCTTATTAGCATATAATTGCGGATTATAGATAATAGAGAATAAAAAAAACAGGTTTCCAATACTACAAAAATAGACTATCAATAAGGTCTATCTTGCTAAGAAACGTGGTAGATTTCGCTAGAAAAATAAAGCAAATTTTTAACAATATTTATTTCAGTTCCTAAAAAAAATATATATAGTATATAAAAAAGAAAAGAATAATATATTGTCAATTGCCATAGAATGTCGATCTATTCCTTAGTTGCAAAATTCTATAGTAATTTTTCCTATAAAATTCTCTCCACATAACGTTCTTTTTATAGAATATTTATTTTTTATCAAATAACATTACTCGACCAATATAGAATTTTATTTTTCATGTTTTCGCCATTTAACTCCTACTCGCTTCAAATAAACGGACTAATCGTTTGATTAAAAATACCTGTGAAATAATGCTTTAATGCATTAATTAATACTATTTTATCTTTTCGATCCTCTACTGATATTCTAATAAAAACTGATATTCTAATGTTATAAATATGCGATATGCAACATCCGTTTTTTGCAAATGCAGGTGAGCGTTACCGCAAAGTTATCCTGACGTCAAAGTTATCCTATTCGATGACGTCGTATGGTAAACCGCACAGTAAAATGCGAGATAGGCACGCGTAACGTGTGCGACAAAAAGTTGTTTGCGGTGCAACAGGAAGAGAAGAAGAAGGGATCTGCGACATGCCGCAACGAGGAGCCCTACAACGAGGACGAGCGCAACACAACACACCAACGCGTTCCGCACGAGGCGCCGTGTATGTAGATGCGTTATGCAGAAGCCGACGAGACTATTACCATCGCGGTGCATGAGGCGTGCTGCCTACGGCGAAGTTTAATAACAGATTCCCTGAAACTGGCTCCAGAGCGGATGTTCTCCGTCCCTCTCCCTCTCTCTCGGCAAAAATCGACGGCGTGACATCGTCGGAGTTCTTGCGACTTTTAGACTTTCCCACCCACAAGCCTTGATCAAGCCTCGAGCAAGATCTCAGGAGGCATAAAATTAATCGATGGGGAAAAAGAACTACCTGTCTATCCACTTTCCTGAAGTTTAATCGACGTCGTCGGATTGTCGTTAGCACACATGCCTATAATTATAATTTGTTCCGAACTTGGGGTTTTCCCCTACGCGGAAAAAACAATTCTGTTGGTGCAACCAAATTTTCGGTTGCTCAGAGATCAGACGAAAACTCGGCTGTAAGAACAGAAAAATTCCTTTATGAAGCTTCTGTATGATCAATTGTTCTTAGTTGCCTCAACCGAGTTTTAATATCGTTGAATATTTAGACGAATATTTACGGTTGCGACAGCAGAAATATTAGTTTTCATAACAGAGATATCGTTTTTGATCACTTAATTTTCAGTTGATTTCTATTTGGTTGCACCAACTGAAATTTTTTTTGTGTGTAGGAGAGACAATCTTCGAAGATTTGTGTCGGCGCGTTAAATTTGTCATCACGAGGAATAGTAATTGATGCGCAGTCGGATTCGCGCAACAAGTCGGGAGGTGCGAATGTTTAAATAGTCAATAGATGGCAAAAGATCCGTTTCTTTTTGACTGAACTAATGTTACGTTGAAACTTCATTCTGCCAAGAATGAGATTATATTTAGGATAAATATTAGGTTATACTTGTTTCACTCTAAAAGTAAAAAATGCAACCTAGCTTAGAAAAGAAGTGACCTAAATGTATCCACACTGACCTGACATTACGCACAGTTTTTCAGAGACCGTCTCGGAAGTCGCACTGTCGTAGGACGCATTGTCAGCCGAGGAAAATCGCGATAACAAGCAACTGCGAAACTTTTAATCGGGGAAAACGTGACAGCTGCATACAACACCGGCGCGACGCTGCTGTAACTACTGATGCTGCTGCACCGGGAAGCTACGAGAGTCTCGCTTCGCGTGAACTTTGTACTTTCGACGTGCGCTCCTCTCTCGTGAGACAGAGATGACCCGTACGGAAGGATACCCGCCGCGCGTCACAGGTTATCGCGTTTTAGCACATAATCGCGATGACGCGCTGATTAGCATCGCGCCGCGGCGATTGTTCCGACGAATTGAGTGTTACTGGTGCGGGAGCGCGCGGTTTTTGTAAAGGCTCTCTCAGATGCCATAAATAAAAGAAGAGAAGAGCGGAAAATATCAGGCCGACTCTTTTCTGCACCCCTTTTGTCGCTTGAATTGAATCGTGGAAACCGGATCGTCGGAAAGTTTTTCCCGGCGGAATGGTATCGAGAAAAAAATCATGAGCGTGAAAGAATTATTCTGTGTCGAGGGAGAACGATACTACTGAAGATGCACGGGTAACACATTTTCGCGGAAGAGATTCTGATGAAGGATAAGGGCTAGTTTACATCGTCGAGAGAAAAAGGTTTGGTATTTGTGTAAATAAATTATGATCAAGAAAAGCAATTTTTTATAAAACTATAATGTTAGTGATAATAACTTTATATGCATGTTACCATTCTATCATTTTACTAGAAAAGATATGACTGGAATAAAAAATAATCTTAGTTAGATCAAACGTTTTTCTCTCAGTAAACTTGACGTAAATCAAGGAGTAAGAAATAAAAATGATTTATTTCGCTTACTTCTGTACTTTTACTTCTTTACTTCTTTACACAAGTATTTCTTTTAAGTAAGAGATATACTCCCGGTGTGAGGGGGTTGTAGTATAGGGGCGTGAGCGAAATAAATTATTTTTATTTCTTACTTCAACTTTCATGCCAAGCTTACTTCGCGTTGTAAACGATCTTTAATAATTCAAATGCATGTGAATAAAAGCATTCGGACGTCACAATTATTATAATCGATTACGTCTTATTTTCGCGACATGTCTGGTTTGCGCGAGGAAACAGAAGTCGGCGAGGCGTTAAAAATGCGCCTGAGATGTCTCCGTATTCCCCGCGGTGATATTCGGCGTAAAATGTCAAACGCGCGAGCAAAAGGACTTTTATTCGCGGTTTCAGAGCGGCAATTACGTAAGAGAATTTCGGCCGGTCGCGAGTTTGCTTTAGCATCGATTTTTGCAAAAGCCTGCGAATGAATAACAATTGCATTCGCACGAACGTGTCTCGATTGTTTCGTTGGAAAAGCGCAGGTCGAATTCCATCGGTCACATGATTTTGCTTTTTAAATCAGCTGTGCAAATATTTATGTAATATCTCTCGTAGTAACCTACTGACGTTCCCGCCGCGCGGCAGAAGTTTTGTCACGCGATAAAAATAGCTCAACACTGCAGAACACGTGCTGCCACGTACTGGCAATCGCACGTAGCAGGTAGGTAAGTCGCCGATACGCTAACTGCAGCAGATAATGCTTGTTAGTATCGATAGCGAACGTCGATACTCGATATCGTTACCCACCGTAGATCGTATCGGTAATGTCGACGAATAATTTATGAATGAGGAGCAAGATATATATACTACGAGGTTATCAAATATACAATGTGTTTCGGCAACGTTTATGCTATTTGCGACGCATGCAAGCGGAACGCAATTTACATATAACGCATTAACATGCGATTTTAAATTGCACACGTATTGCATTATACATGTTTCGCATGAATATGTTCATCGAACAATAATTTAAACAAACAATTTCGCACAGTGACTTACGCTGAAAAAATATCTAAAAAATGCTAACAGGATATTTATTTAAATCTGAATTTTCTTATTTGATAAA
The DNA here is from genome assembly GCF_010583005.1 of Odontomachus brunneus. Classification (NCBI taxonomy): domain Eukaryota; kingdom Metazoa; phylum Arthropoda; class Insecta; order Hymenoptera; family Formicidae; genus Odontomachus; species Odontomachus brunneus. Next base: position 354,070 of record NW_022639515.1, on the reverse strand, counting down.
ATAAATAATTGCTTTCATGAAAAACTAAGATTTTTAGAAAATTTGATACTTAAGAGATTATAGGAAAATATATATTTTCTTATTTAAAAAATATTTTATATTAGAGTAAACTCAGATAAGATGGCCATACTTTTTTAAAATGCAAAAAAAAAATACATTTCTTATTGTTATTTCTTAATAGCGTTTGGCACATTATTTCACTGAAGCCTACAGTACATAATACCATCATAGTTAAAAGAAAAATACTTCAGTGAAATTATTTATTACAAAAATATCAAAACATGAGCATTGGCCATCTTACCTAAATGTTTAAGACAAGATGGCCATAAGGAATAGATGACCCATACATATTTTATGTTCAAGATTCTGTATCTATTATTTTATAAAATAATGAAAAAAACATAATTTGACATATTCATTTTAGTATAAGATATTTAATATATATTATTTGTGAAAAATATACATACAAAATAGAAATCTCTCTATTACAAAACTTTAAATTTTAAATCCAAGTTTTGATCAAAACATATTGCACATAAGATTTAATTACTGTAATATTGAAAGTAATTTTTGAAATATAACGACTTTTATTTTATAAATGTTAGAATGATAGTGGGCCATCTTGCCCAAAATGTGAGTGAAAGACGATTATAATAGTATTTATAAACAAATAGTAAAAATGAAAATAAAAAGGCATGTTATATTACAATTTACATACCTACTTTATATATATAACGTTGATTGCGATAGCTTAACTGTAATTTATTCGACGTTACAGCAAATTTTAGTGGATATATGAGAAATTTTACAGGTAGTCGAAAATAAAAATATAATATAATATTCATAATCTTGCTATTTCAAAAAATGTACGCACATATACTACGATAAATGTCGATTATCTTTGTGACTGATTATATAAACGCAATGTTTTGCAATTATTGGAGAAATTACAGCCTACAGTCATCTTTCCGTTATGGCCATCATATCCGAGTTTACTTTAGTGTATATGATATGTATATATATATATATGCTGTTAGTGTATCTACCAAATAAATATTTATTATTTCTTAGATACTTTTTCTCTCAATGTAGTATTTTGGATACGGCTTATCAGATTAATCGGAGTCAGATTAATAATTATGTGCAATTGACTGGGAATGAAGGATCACATAATAATTGCTTAACGGTATATCTTTTCAAAAGCAAAAAACTATTAAAGAAATAAGATACTAAGATAGAAATCTATAAATATACCCAAAAAAAAAATATAATCTTATTTTTAGCAGAATCCTCTTACACACATATCCTCCCAAGCGGATTTTTCTAAAGCTGAAAGAGAAATATTCTAAGCACAATATTCTTAAAATTAGAGAGAGAATTTCTCATCCATGGTACAAGTTTTGTTCTTAATAAAAATTTCTTCTATAATAAGCATCTCGCTTCAAGTAAACATATTCTTTTTAAGAAAATGTGTGGCTTATGTGAAAAACGGTACCACATGTCACTTTACATGGGTCTGTCCGGCCCTTTTATCATATCTTTAAAGTGGTTCGAAAAATTTGTAAAAATTCACGGATGTACTTCCAAATTTCTAGAACAAATACTTGTACTTCATTGTGCAAAAAACTAAAATGTAATATATCCGGAACCCGTCAACGTGCTGAAAAATTTTTATGAATAGAAACCGTCCGGACTCGAAATGCCTATATAGAGTCACTAAGAGTTAATTTAAAGGGAAGAAAATTAGTACCTATACTGTACAAATATTTAAAAAATAGTATATATTTATTTGGTAAGGGTACTAATAACACATCTTTACTTGAACCTAAATTCTTTTAATTAAATATAATAAACAATTGTTTTCGTGAGGAAACATGCTAAAGCTTTCTTGAAGTTTTAAAAAAATATATATTTTCTTATTTGAAAAATATATTATGTTAGTATAAGTAAATATGTGCTACTAGTACTCACCGAATAAATATTTTACTGTTTCTTAGATATTTTTCTCTCAGTATAAGAGATTTACGATTAATAATTTATTTAATTTTTAAAACAAGAAATATTCTTTCAGTAAGAGTTCTACTTAGAATATAGGATTAGAGTTCTTACTTAGAATATAGGAATAGAGTTCTTACTTAGAATATAGGATTACAGGAAATAGCATCATGCAACTAGAGCTTTTTTTTGGGTGTTAGAATATTTTTGTATTTCCTTTTGGTTATAAACGTTCCTTATTCCTCAGCAGATTTCGTCGATGAAGCTGCCTTGATTTTCAACGGCATTTAACTCGCTCGACGTATGAAAATGGACGATGGACGGGATGAAGAACTCGCATGCAAAATTACGGGACAAAATGATCGCGACGAAACTGTCCTACCATCTCGCCACTTGCTGAGAATAGTCTCGCGCCTCTCGAGAATTCCTTTGAGCCTCGCCGGGCCCTTGGGCCTTCTCGCTTCCCTTGCACCTAAGTACATAATCTCACGTCCAGCGTGGGCCGAACCTTCCGCCTGCTTCGCCCTTCCTCACTTTCCTCATTAAGGCGCCTTCCACGCTGTCAGCAGATCGTCGAATTCGTCGTCCGCGAAAGATTCAGGAATCCCGTTCGCGCTTACCACGTTCAATTACGTAAATCCGAACTGGCCCATGCGTTGAAACGATCGGGTACCGCAACTTTTGCGAGCTACCCAGCCGGCCAATTTGAAAAGCGACGTGCCAAAGAGGCTTGTGCAATTAGCCGCCGAGACAATGACCTGGGGCGTTTACGGCACCGACCGATTACCCAATAAATCCGAGATCGTTTGCCGTGAAGCAATTATAGACTGCGTCCTCCAAAATATATAAATTTTCTTTTTATAGAAATCACAACGTGAAGCGTTGCGAGCTCTCTCGCGAAATTGCGGACGTTGCTTTTGCTCAATCCAATAGGGAACACGAAATATGTCACTGTAACGGCCTTGACGGTCAGGTTTCTTTATCTAACGGTGACGAGTAGAAGAAAGAGCAGATATCTCGTTTCGAGTTAACGTTATCAATGCAATAAACGAAGACACATGACTCACGAATGAATCATTAGTAAATAGTTCAATCTGCGAGCTGTACTGCAATTCGACAGCTGCAAACAATCAGATTGTACATCGTACACAAATCGTAACACTCTTGATCGTTGCGCGATGGGTTTCGAACAAAATCGATGGCGTAATCGACGGTACGGTGCGATCGCGTCGCTGCAAGCCCACTAATCCACGTCAAACGAACGACGTCGGCGCGGCTCGTACTTTTTATTTTCGGTGATTACGCGAGAACTCTCTACGCGATATATCTGCGAGCGACGTTTGCGCGCTCGGAAAAGCGTACTTTTTGAGCCGCGAGCCGCCGGCGAACTCCGTCGTACGGACAGTCGCGATGGAAGAAAATAGCAGCGACCGGTATTATCGTTGGAGTTTCGCCAATTTCGATTCCCGCGATCGAATAATTCATCGAACGAATTGAGAGATCATTTCTTGCGACGTGTGCCATGAGAGGAACTTTGAGGATATCAATGTTTTAGCAAAACTAGATTCACGTTATTCTACATTTCTTTCTACCAAACTCTTTAATAGCGTCACCTTACGCGGGGAACATAACGATTATATTTTGGGATTAAGGACCGGTTTTTCCGTTTGTTTTGTTTAAACAGAGTTTAAGTAGAGATCTAAGTTTAAACTATCATTGAAAAATCGGCCCTAACTCCTATACGATTCTGTGGTAAAAATATCGAATCGAAAGTAATGGCTTACTAGGACAAGAACAATTTGGATCGCGCGGTTCTTAAAAATGTACAAACGGCATTTCTATACTTTTGTCTCGAGCGACTACTGTGGTTCGCGATCGATCACCGTTTCAATCCCCAGTAGCGACTCTCTCTCTCTTTATCTCTCGACAAGGTTGCTGGCAAATGGCTGGCACAAAGTGCTGTCAACCAACTCCAAAAAAAAATCGCGTGCACTGTATATGAGAGAGCCTACGTTACATAATAGACAAAAATAAACTAACGTGCGCGCGGTGAAACGAGCTTTTAATTGCGCCTGGTCTTGTCATCTTTTCCTCGTCGCAGTCACATCGGCACATCGCGATCTTCGTGGTTTGATTTGAGAGTGCTGATTATGAGAATGACAAAAATGTCGCGACTCAATATATACAGAGATCATTAGTAACGCTCTAATTTCCTCGAACGGAACAGCGGCGTCGAAGACGACGACGACGTCTCGGTGTCGTAGGTTCGAGACCTGGTTATGAAACTGGCCCTTTATAGGTCGCCTATTTCGAGGTCTGAGTAATAAAGTGCTCTTGATATTTTGGACGCGCGTTGCGGTATGACGATATTTTCGAAAGTCGAACCGAGAATGTTATCGAACGCGCTGTGTTCCGCGTTGTAATTTGGAGCGTATCAAAGATCGAGGACAGATTCGCAGATGTCCGTAACGACGAAAATAATTGCAATAACAGCCGTCATTTTTAGTGATGATGATGATTAAGATGATGGAGGAGAAGACGAAGAAGAAGATAACGAGCACAACGACGACGACTACAACCAACGACGATGATGATGATGATGATGATGATGATGATTACGATTATGATGCAGACGACGACAAAAATGATGATGATGATGACTAGAACGATAACGATAATGATGATGACGATCATGATGATGAGAATGGAGCGTGGCGTATTATCCGCCGGGCAGGAGTAATCATCATTTGGCGCAGGCCAATGGGAAACACCATGAGGGCTCGGAACAGGTAAGCCGTAGAGCACTTTATAAAACTCCTCGTGCTAGCATCGTCAAAGACAGTTTCTCCTCGTACGCTTCCGACGTCAGATGTAAATCCACGCCGCGCATCCTGCCCGCCGCCGATCCTTGAACGCGCGCGATCGACTCGCGGCGTTCCTTGAAATATCGCTCTGTTTATCCACGAGATCGTCGTCTGGGAAAACGACCGGTTGTTCTCTAACGCGTTTCGTGAAGATTGTGCAGTGTATAAGAAAAACTACTTCGAAAGAGGTCTACAATCAGTGTACAATCGCGCTGTTTGTCGCGCTTTTCGCCGGTGGAACTGATTCAGTCCCCATCGAGACGTTCAGTGAAAGTATCGATACCTCGGGTATCGTCCCGTGACTTCGCTCATGCACGAACTGGTACGTATACGTGTCTAAAAGTGATTGCCTCTCAGTCTTACCCGTGATGGTCTCAGCGTCGCGGGTATTAGCGGAGGTGGCTAGCTTGTTCCTGGGTGACCGTATTGCCTGTAGAGTAGCCCTGGCCGTGGGTGAGACCTTTAGGGAGGCGGCGGATGGTCGGATGGGGCCTTCGGGCCGCTTTGGACCCACATCCTCCACGGTGGCCAGCTTGGACGCTGTGGCGACGCGCGATATCGCCTCGCTGTCCTGAAACGCAATTTCGCACTTTACGTATCCGCGTCTGCACGGTCGCACGTCTCGCGGACTCGTGATCTCGGAGGACATGGGACAAAGCGCATTCCGCGACGTGCGCGTGTCATCGCGGGAACCAACGCGGAGTGCCATCGATGGGGAGGTTGTTCCTGGGCCGATTCCTGAGCCCCTAAATACACGCGTGGGGACCGGCGTTTCAAGCTGTCGCGCTTATTTAGATCGGTGCCGGTCCGGCGGATGCGTTCATTTTGCTCGTCTTCCGGTTCCACCGGAGTTTATTTCAGGACACTGACTCTCAGTCGCGCGAGGTCGTTTCGACTGTTTTCGCAAAGGCGCCATCGATGCGCATCACAACAAATGAACCACGATATTAATGACGTGGAACAGCGCATGTGCGAAGAAGCGTCATTTCAAGTTTACGGAATTTAATTGATTTTGTATCGGTATTTTCAAAGTGTACAGTGAAAAAAGATACTTAAAAATTTATTTGTGTGTAGAATAAAAATTTATTCCATAGAAATAAATTTTATTTCATACAAATAAACTTTATTTTATAAAAGCTTTATATCACATAATAAATTTTCAAGTATTTCTTTCTCAGTGTTCGTTTTTACATTGCGAAGAAATACTTGAGAACTTATTTATAAAGTTTATTTCTGTGAAATAAAGCTTATTTTTGTGAAATAAAATTCATTTTTGCAAATGAAATTTATGTCTCACAAATAAATTTTCAAGTATTTTTTTCCAATATAAAACCTATTTTTTACCTAAAACTATATTTTTCCATTGACGAAAAGCTATGGTATTGTAAATTAATTTAACTTGCATAAAAAATAGCGTAGGGAAATTTAATGTCACTATCATTACCAGATCAGACGTCAATTTCCGGTTTTGAAAATTTCCCTTGTCATTGTATGCCGATAACGTATCAACGTGATAAGGCGATAGAGATCACGCAGAGATATACGCTTCAATCTGCGACTACAATGGCTATAACCAATAACGCGTATGTGCAACATTGGGGGATCGCTATAGCTGTTACCGATAAGATTCGCGTTGGAACATCTGCGGACTTTCATTTCGCGTCGGGTTGCGCGGTTTGATTTATGCAGAGTACAGTCAATAAGATCCCTCTCCCTCGCGGGAGAAACAACGGGTGCTACGTACAATTCGTAGGAGATATTTATGAACGAACCTCGGCGTCGTGGACGAGACATCGTGGCGATGCAACCGAGGGAAGTGGCCCGACACGCGTTTTGCACATTCTTTCTGCACGTCAGTCAAGGCTCGTTAGTGTCCAGCCGTTCAATTTCACTTTCCGATCTTCTCAGCCGCTTTAGAGCCGCGAGACTTACTCGCAAGGTTACGCGTAGCAACGCTATACTTTGTAATATTCCATGCGACGAGAAAGGAACGTGAATAAGAAAATGTCATAAGACAAACGATCGATCTACGACGATATCCACTTGGTAATTTCGCGGGAAATTAACGTGAGACAAGTGGACGATCGAACAAAGCTATCAGCACAATCGCGACATGTAAAAACGAGGGAAAAAAGGGAAAAGAAAATTGCATTGGATCACTCAGTGATTATCTTCTCTTAGCAATGAATGTAACGGTTAATGACGATCGTGCGCTGATCGGTGAGAGAAATCTGTTATAATTCGTGCAACAGTAGAATTAAAGAAAAGTGAAACAAGAAAGAGGGGAGAGAACTAGAAAAATTAGCAAGGAGAAATTAGAAAGCCCACAAAAAAATCTATTCGACAGCGAATTGTTTGAAGCGTATACTTCGATACGTATTTTTCAAGGATGAAGTAAGCAGTAAAAGTCCGTAATTTAATAATCATGGAAAATTAGTGATAACACGAGAGATTTCGAAATCCTCCTCTTTAGTTTCCCCGGGGTGGTCGTATTTTTGTCTATCCCAAATCGATCGATTCCGTCAAAATTGTTCACGCACTGTACTCAATTCGAATGAGTTCAACGTGACCAACGTCACATACTAAACTCAGATACGTCCCGCGCGAGATGAAGGAACCTCCTTGAGATAGATGCTTGGACTTACTTTCACGGAGTGGGAGAAACCGGTCCGCTTATTGTTTACCATTTCGAGAAACATTGATAATTCGTCCGGTATTGAATGAAAATGTCGTACTCGATATCACTGCGTGCACGAAACCGTGATATCTCGTAGTTTGTAACATAGTGTTACAATCAAATTACAAAAAAATTAGGGCATCAATCGATGAAAATTGGCTGAAGTGATTAGCGAATCAATAATCAAAATTAATCTATTGTCGCGTATATACAAATCGTCACAAATAATTTAATCGATTGAAATTGATTATCAATTCTGTGTGTAGTTAATCATATCAAAATTAGATCAACAATTTATTTCATCAATCGGTGAAATTACTTGGAATTTTACATATGACGACTGATTAATTTTGATTGTTAATCTGCTGATTATTTTGGTCAAAGAAAATTTTCATCGATCGATGACCAATACTGGTTTGTAACTTGATGCGATAAAAGACAATAAAAAAAGTCAAACAGGACAAAGAAACGAAATTTCTTGTTCAAATTCGATGATTGCGAAAAAGTTTCTAACTCCGGAGTGTCCGCATCAGCGATTAACCATAGTTATGCAAGAATGATCCACAAAATTATGATTTTTCAGTTTCTGTTTTTTACCAATGGGTAGTCCGTATGTCTTTCTACATGAAACATAAAAGATTCAAGCCATATGAACACTTAAAATCAATTAAAAAATAGTTTTTATTTTCTACTTTTTATTTCTTTATTTTTACTTTTTATTTTTAATTTTACTAAATTTTAATTTGACTTCTAGAATGACTGCGAGGAACCTCGTGCTGACTATAGCTTTTAAATCATATATGAAATTTTCATCTTCATTCTTCTCAAAATGTACTGCATGTGGATCATTCCTGCGTAGTTACGATCACTTATCATCGCTCGCTTTCAGCCCCGGCTCTGCATTCACATTGTCTTTGCAACTTACAAACGTTATCGGAAAGACGGGAGACAGTGGCTCCTCCAGGGGGCGATAGATCACCATCGCCTTGCGCGTATGTCGGGACCCATCGTGATAGGAGAGTTCCGCGACGTCTTTTTCGCAGCCGTTGCTCTGCGCCTTGTCGCGGTTCTTGAAGACGCGCCGCGCCGAATTGCGGCGCGCCTCCGCGAATGCAATTCCGCGCAACAGCATCGCGTCCGCCAACTCACAATGTCAACGGCGGTAAATTATACGGCTTATCACTCTCGGCAAATAAAGAGGCGACGCGGTCTGTCAGCTTTCGGCGATAAAGAGAAGCACTGGTCGATACGCACGGAGCCTCCAATTGTGCCGCTGATGTAATTTAAACATGAAGACCTCACGACGTTACACGTACGCGGCTCACGTGGACGATCCCGGCGCGGCAAAGTCGAAACTGATGATCAATGTACGCGCGAAAAGTATATTTTTGGCAAACGGGAGAAAGAACTCGCGATCGCGATCCTTCGCGCGGATAACTCGAGAAGTTCTGCAGGATGTGCGTCGACTCGATATGTAAAAGCGAAATGAGCCTGTCTTATCTGCGGATACTCGCCGATAACGCACGCGGTACAATCCTGCATAAAACCGTCCCGTCGAAACGCGGCTTTTATACACAAAACGAATGCAAAGGCGGCAGGAGGGGGGAGAGAGAAGAGGAGAAACGGTGAGAAAAATTTGGCGTTTAAAATAGCAGGTAGCTGATGGAGCGAGTTTGGACGACAAGAGAGACCGTGGAATTCTCTCGCTCGCTGATCAGATCAGATTATGATTCACTTCTCGTCAATATTTGAAAAATATCATATATGCACATCGATCGCGTAATTTATGTGAAAAATTGCGATAGCGTGACGCGCGAAAATGTTACGCCGCATTCATCAAGGATGGTATCAGATAATTTTGTACTGACCGATACCGGTTCTCTTTATGAGCTTTTTCTCGTCCGTTCATCATTTATCTATCTGTAGGTTAGATTGCATATTTAAATTTCTTGCGGCGTTCTTGTGATTAATTACGCAATGCTATAATTGCAGCTTAAGCAACTTTGTGTGCAGCCGCTAATTTTGTTTGCTGCGTATTGATAAGATTCTCTCTGACTTAAAAACACGTCTATACACGCGCACGTCTGTAAACTTTTGTTTACTATATTATCTAACTTGTTTTTAATTAAACGCGAGAGACGCCTTGTTAATATAACTCGTTATTAGAATATTTGCATGAATACCTCATTGTAACTTGCCGCGAGCGAATTTCATTTAATTGCACTGCACGCGCAAAACCATTTTTACTGATAGTATAGGCAACGAGCTGACGCGAGGAACGTGACATAAACGTAAACTCGGCTAGTCAAGAAACAAATTATTACTTATTTTGCCGCGTGTTAAAAGTGCTAAGAACCAAAAGAGCGTTTCTTCGTTAGCAAAGTTTATCTTTAACGAGTCAGCGTGTATCAGTTTACCGCGAATAATTCATAATTTATGCGAAATTCGATACGCACGGAAAATGAAATCGATATAATTGCTAAATATGGCGAAATAAGATTAGATTTATATAAACGTTGATTCTACGCCTTGACGCGCTCAATACATTGAGAGAAAAAATATCTAAAAACAGTAAATATTTTTTTAGAGTAAGTACTATAATACATTACTTAAATTTAAATTCTTTATTTAAATAGAAGAAACAATTGCTTTCATGAAGATCTAAGGTTTTTTTTTAAGATTTTAAGAAAATGCATATTTTCTTATTTGAAAAATATTCTACATTAAGTATGTTATTACTTACTAAGTAGTACTTACCAATATATTTTTATTATGTACTATTTCTTAGATATTTTTTCTCTCGATGTAGACTCGTGTTTTGTCATTATGTTACATTGTAACAGATGCGAGAGGTGAGTTTGATGCTTGTCTGTTAAGGTAAGTTATTTTGTGCTGTTTAGAATGAATTATAGCTACAGACATATCGAAGTCACGAGATAAAAAGTGACCTGGCTCAACCTGAGCGCCGAGGAACAAGTGGATAACGCGTTAAGACCGTCCATTTGAGAATCGTCATCGGCGCGTTTTCTGCACGGACTGTACATCGCTAAGTCCGTCTCCTACCAAGATTAAGGTAATGCTCGGCTGATATGATACAATAGTTATGTAGTCTTTTCAGTACTCTATGGTGCTTCTGCCGGATGGTTGCGACATTCGCGAAGCCTTAGAATAATATTTGGAGCCGCGACAAGGTACGAATCGATCACCTCTTTTGTTGTACGATACATATACGCTTTGTCTAACTGCGCTTATACGAATTACGTTGCGTGCCCTCTCCTGTGAAGCCACACGGAAGTGAAAAACTCGCGTCTTTGGACATCGGGTGTCTCGGGTAAAAGTATCTTCAACGAGAAGGCTTTCGCACCGGTTTGATTTTCGCGCAGAGTGATTTTGTGCACAAGTACCAGTACCATGTACACAGAGCAAGACCTTAATCTAATCTAACTTTGACACTTAGAAAAAGTCAAGGAGGTAAAGGTTCCTTCTGAGAAAACCATTTCACAATCATATACACTCACCGTAACGTAATATGTAGCTTTTGGTTTCCACTATGGGAAACCACCACGATCACCAGTGGAAGATATTGTGCATGTACTAAAATGAAAAGAGAACACACAATTAGTGTCATTGAAATTTCATCAAAACACTGTTTTTGCTATTATATTTAGTGAGATCAAGTTGTGTTTAGTGGTGTGCCATTAAGGAGACTGCCTTGAAGCTGACAGGTTGTGTAATTCCTATGTTGATCACGCGTATCTCTTCTTTCTGTCAGCTACACTTGGTCTGCCACTTCATAAAATCACTACTCATCATCTGTCACACCATGTCCTGATTTCTGTGTGACAAAGGAGCCTATATTTAGCTCAGACATTGAGTAAATTCCATGAGAAAAGCATTATGACAGTGCATCTTGTTAGAATTCTCATAGCGACTATGATAGCATTATATAAATCATACTACATAGGAATCACACACCGTCATTGAATAATATCTATAATGATATCCTGCAAAAAATAAAGCAAAGTACAAGGTAGTTGTACAAGAAAAACGCGAGGTGGACGACGGGAGGAGGGAACAGAGTCTATGTGTGTGTATATGTGATACAATGGAGGTTCATCTTTTATAGGTTATAAGAATATTCTATCTTCGAAAGATACCCGGGGCAAAGTACAAGGTGCGCGTGATTACACCAGCTGCTTTAACCCAACACGGTACACCTGTCCACCCCCTCCCCTCGCAAATTACGGATGGGCGCGCGATAAAGTCCGAGAGAGATTCGGGCGACGGACGGCAGGAGGATTAGATCAGCTGTTGACGTCGCGAATCGACGACGCGTGTCATTGAATGGCACACGTCGTGAAGGCGATCAGAGACGTGATCGCGAGCACAGGACTCGCTCCTTTCACGTATCGATTGAGTATTCCCGCAGTAACCTCAACTCACGAAAGAGAGCCCAGGCGGAATTAGGTTAAAGGACGGCGTCGCGCGAGGACGCGAGACGGACGACGCGACGACATTTCGATCGCTTACCGTGCGTCGATGTCTGGCGCACATTCTCGCACGAAGAATACCGTGAGATGTGTGTTGTCGACGATGCCGCGTGCACGTCACATCACTCAAGCACCCCGTTGAACGATCGAGATCGACACGTTACCGCACGCACTGCATATGCGACTCCACTCGTATCCGTTGGGCGAACTCGAACGACGCGAAGCGAGTCGCGAGTAGCGCTGAGAGACGAACGCGAATCGACACGCGCGCGGACGACCAGAGAAAGAAAGAGAGAGAGAGAAAGAGAGGACGAACGCGTCCGTGTCACGCGAGCCGACGACGAAGGCGTGCGTGTTAAATATAGGATGGAGTTCTACTGCTTACAAGATCCATGAGCGCCCCACGGGATGCACGCAGATCCTGCGTACGAATGCTGCTCCTACCATGCCGGGCATGAACTTTTCGCCGTGATCTTAGCGACGGCCCTTCGCGCGCGTCTTCGGCTAACTTCACGTCGATCAGCCTGAGCGTCCGAGACAAAGATAGGTGGAGAGAAAGAGAGAAGGACAGAGATAGGTGAAGAGAGAGAAAGAGAGAGAGAGAGAGAGAAAGAGGACCCATAGGCCTCGCGTTTTACGACAAAACTTTCGCGATGAAATATTATGACAGCACTTGGTGCGCTTGTTTATTCATAATTGTTGGAATAAGTACGCTCAGCTGCACATTGCTTCAACGTCTCGCTTGGGATCTCATTCTATTTTCGTGTTACGGTGGGATACCTCGTCACGGGGTATTACGTACTCGTTGTGCTTATTACTCACGTTTCGTCGAATTGGCACGATGCATAATTATATTCAAGAGAAATATGCGTTGCAGATAATATTATTAAAAGTTAATGACAAGATTTATATGTTCCTTCCAAAAAGATAATTAAAATTTATTAATTTCATCAAGTGTCTTTAATGTGACTGAACACATTATTTTCCAACAAGTTTGTTCAATTTTACTTCCAACGAGTATCAAATTTATTAAATTAAATGTTTATATTCTCAAATACTCGTGGATATACCTTCGAGATGATTTTATTTCGGGATAGTAGTCACGCCCTTATCAATGAGAAAGAGAGAGATGATTAGTCTGTCATTCGTTTAATGTTTAACATGCTAATGTTTTCTCGCCTTCCAATTGTCGCTTCTAATTAAACGTATCATTGACACGCGACACATGTCACGTGAATTATCACACAGTTCGACGACGAGCATTTTTGTCCTTTTGTTTCCGCGTCGAAGCGCGGCCATATTTTACATTGCACACATACCACGAAGGGGCATTTGTAATTACGCAACACGCATGCACGTGTGCACTCATAGGATCGAAGCATTGTTGCATGTAGCTTATTATTTCCGAAAATTCGATACTCGTTTCGTCCGCCGTCAGTTTCAATAGTCGGCGCGAGAGCGCGCGCTGTCGATAGTCGATGCGCCGTAAATGTGAACTTGCACGAATGGATGGCGTCGTCTAGGGACAATTCGGACGAAGTCGACGCAATTTACCGCCCGGCAATTTGAAATGGGAATCTCGAAGCTGATGATTTGACATTTTGATACAACTTCCGCGAGCTCGGTTCACGACCCGCGAACACCGAATGATGCATCTCGCGTCGAGTTTTATCGTTACGAGTCGATACCGTAATATTATTCATACACTGATAGTGTCAAAGTCTACTCTCATGGAGATCATACCTATCTCGTCCCGTGCTTTTAAATAGAATAATCGTAAATTGCTTTTGAAAATAACATTGTAGAATAAATTTCACCGTTCATTGTTAAACAACAGCAATGTAATCATTCCAGACAGAACCAGAAAGAATGTGTTGTGCATGACAGAGTATGGAATATCTGCACTTTTTACAATACGCTATGCAAATAAATTGTTTGGTCTGTCTCGACAAGTAAAGAATATTATATTTAATCCGGTGGGAAACCTTCACGTGAGAGAAAAGTTCATTCGACAAGTGAGAACGCTATTTGATGCGAACGCTCACTCATCGGGACAATATACTTGTCAGAGGAATGCTCGTTCACGTATCGAATCGCGCCGTTTTGTCACTTTTCGTTCGCGATATGACACGCCGTGTGGCGTCGCGTCGTGGCGCGCAGCGGCGCGACCGCCGTTCGCCCGCCTAGAGAATTTTTCTGTCCGACGACTGGCAACCTGGATATCGATTGTCATTATTTATATCGTACGTTTCCTCTTCAGTCATCGATTCACTTTTTACATTTTACATTTTTACAGTAATGAGAGAGTTAAGTTTTTCCCACGGGCGTATGGTACTCTAAGTTAGCCCCCACATGTGTGATCATAGGTGTTGTTGAAGGGAGTCGAGTGTGTGAAGAGAATGACGGATAGCCAGCAGCAGTTTTGCTTGCGGTGGAATAACTTTCAGGCGAACATCACGAGCCAGTTCGAGGCGCTGCGAGATGACGAGGACTTCGTCGACGTTACCTTCGCGTGCGACGGCAGGCGGCTCCAGGCGCACAAGGTCGTCCTTTCAGCGTGCAGCCCTTACTTCAAGGAGTTGTTCAAGGTTAGAAAACCATTTTCTTCCCGCTCCCCACCTTAGATTTGTCCCTCTTCGCCCCGCTCACCCAGCCCCTCCTCCCCACCTCCCGCGCACCTACCAGCCGTTCTTCCCCCTTTCGTCCTCCGGCGCGGCGGCAGCCGCCCTCCTCCTCCTCCTCCCCCTCCCTTTCCCTGCTGCTGCCGCCGCCGCCGCCGCTGCCTGACACCCTTGCCTCTCCCCGCGATATGTATGCGTGTGTGAGCGCACGTAACATGCATTTTCTTCGTCTCATCTCGCGATGAATAATTCCAAAATTACACAATACCTATTTACGTGACGGCCGCTCTTACAGCGTCTTATCTTTTCGGTCGCGCATCGCAGCTTATTTCAAAACGAGGCACAATCGTGCACGCGCGGTTACGTCACAATTTGCATGTATTTTTCGCCCTCCGCCTCCCCGGCTGTCGCTTTTTCGCGACCGCGCCGAACAAATTTGCAATTGCTGCCCGGTAATTAACGCGCCCACGAGAGGGGGTCGATAAATGAACGCTCGTCACGTACGTTTGTTTAATTGGTTGTACTCGCGCGCGCTGCAGAGATGAAATTGTGCAGTAATAAGCTGGCGCTCAGTCTCTCATGTATTTATTTGTCCTTGTCCTTTTTTCTTTTAAATTAATATATATACGAGAGCATGTATTTTTTTTTAAATTATATGCAAAAAAGTAAAATTATCTAAATGATACTCAACTGTAAAATATAAGTCAACTTCAGCTGAGCGATAGTCGTAGCATGTTTAAAAATGTGCATTTATGAAGATATAGATAATATGAGAGATATGTAATGAGGTATATACTGCGTTTTAGGAATAATGTTGCAGCTGTTTTTTTTTTAATTTTGCAAATTATATCATAGCTATTATTATTTGGTGAAATAGACTGTTCAAAGAGTAAATATATGATTGATCCATCGAGTCTCACATCATGTAGCAACATGCAATAGGCATTTTCAAAGCGATAAAATTAATATAGTAATGTTTTTGCAATTTTTTACTAATATCATAGGCTTCTTTTTCTTTTCCATTCTGTAATACATGAGACTGTGTGCAATGATGTTACAATAGCAGTGTATGACATTGATAACCACATGGGATTTATTCTTTGCAGACAAATCCTTGCAAACATCCGATAATTTTTATGCGGGATGTAGAGTTCGAGCATCTACAATCGCTATTGGAATTTATGTACGCCGGAGAGGTAAATATCTCGCAAGCCGAATTACCTACATTTCTACGCACTGCTGAATCTCTTCAAATTCGTGGCCTCACTGACTCTCAAAATAATCAGCACAACAACGAAAAGGTATGTTTAACATTAATTCGGACCTATGTGACGTTCACATTTGTATGAAGACATAATATCGCAATGCATTATTTTGAATGATTTGTAGCATTTGAAGACAAACAACATCCACGCATCGAATGGCCGTGGTCTGATCTCGCCAAGCTTTGACGACGAACGTAGTAAAACTCCACCACCTTCGAGCCCTCCACCACTGAAAAGGCTGTGTAAAAGAAGTGATTCACCTCCAATTTCTAGTCCAGCACCCACTGTGCCGCCTTGTGCTACGAATACACCTCGCTCGCGCCCACTTATCGAGCCTCAAGTTCAGCTCGATTGTTATAAAGATCTCGATGTTGTTGAGGTACAGTCTTACAGCATAATGTATTCAAATATCAGATATGCATAATAGTGCCAGCAAACTTTCACTTATGCATATTTGTATGTTTCATGTGTCATGCATATTTGCATATTTTTGCGACACTCATTGTAACTTGTGCTCTGTACTTTCAGCCAAAAATAGAATTACCCGAATATGGCAGTGATGATGATTGCTCACCTAAACAGGAAGTTAATACATTGCCCAGTGGATTTCTCAGCCTGGATGGTGGTATGGAAGTGTTGCCATCTTACCCACCATCTTATCAAGGTAATTGCGTCTTATTGAAAATTAATAAACATTTTCTTATATAAAATCATCTTGATAGTTATACCTCTCTGAATGTATATCTCAAGTCTTATGTATTCGTTTCTTATAACATCGTTTCTTATAACATTAAACTGATGGAATCTGTATCAATGTTTTCATTTTAGGAAGCAACGTGGAAGGAGGAATGCCAGGTCCATCGCATGGGAGTACAGAGTTGAATCAGGAGCAGCAAGGTGAGTCAGAGTTTACTATTTGTTGGTAGTGCGAGCACCATTACAAACAGCAACAACCTAGCCATTACATCACAAATATCAAATGTGAGTAGAAACAAGGAAGCAGAAAGGAATCTTGATGGTTTGAAATGGTAAGCTCGTGTGTAGCTCGGTAGGTCTTGGTAGGCGGTAGGAGACATTTGACACTCGGAGGCTGTAATAGGCCTGAGTCCACAGAGTGCAGTTTGCAGTTAAGCAGCTGTGTTGTATGAACGTTACCGAAATAGCCCGGAAACTTGAATCGTTAACAACCAAGTCCTGCGTGTACATATTCGAGAAAGAAAGAGAATATCCCATCCCAATACGCTTTATAATCTTTTGTTTTCCTGCTTCACGCGTATATTAATGCATAATATATATATATATATATATATATGTGTGTGTATATATATGTATATATATATATATATATATATATATATATACATATACACATATATATATATATATATATATATATATATATATATATATATATATATATATACACACACATACATACATACACTAGGTTATTTTGATAGGAAATGTTTAATTGATGAAGAATAATTTTGCTTATTAAAAAGATAACGCTCGGAAGATGATATTAATAAAGACTATTTTATAATCATTTGCTTTCTCGTTTACTAATTCTAAAGGCCATATTTACAAATAATAAATTTTTGAAATTGGCTTGTATATACCGCTTTGAATTAAAATAATGATATATAAAACATAATTGAGACTACATATTTTTGATGCTCAATATAATTGCATTAAAAATGTAGCTATCTGTGAAAAAAATAGCTGAAAGTGCAAGTGTCTTTAAATGAAGCGAAATCATTTTGGTTAGTATCTCTCACTTTGTGGCCGAAGAATACGAATATTTTGTTTGTCGATAAAAGTCAAAATTTTTGTGTGTTCCACTTCGTGTAATACTCAAGATATTCCATAATTAGTAAAAACAGGACAATGTACCATCATGCTAGCACATGTCATAATAATAATAATGATAGTGAATCAGTGTCTATATGTGTTTGTAACGTTTCTAATCTTTTGTCCAGAGATATTATTTCTCTATATGATAGAGAACGCGACATTGAAGATATGCAATAAGCATATATGAACAAGAGTTTCACTAATTACTGGTTCTCATACTCATCGATTCATGCTTACCATTGTTTTCAAACTGTATGTTTTTTCTTACTGCATTACCATTGTTTTGTCTGCCAAACATATTTGACTCATCGCATCCTTGCAAGTAATACTCTTGCGGGGCCCTTTTTGTACTGTACCGTGCAGGCAGCAAAATTGGGTAGCGCTAAATAGGGTTGTTCGCTGGTTGTTGCTGTCCTGTGGTGGGTGGTATCATTTTGATATTATACGTGGTGTGACAAGGCGTGGTGCTATGCTGTGGTAACGTGCAATGCTGTGGGCTGCTACCGGTTAGAGCAAGTTGTGTGTGTGTTGCAGCTGACCTGCGTAAACTGCACTCGCTGGACCCACGCCCCTGTCCTGTGTGCAACCGCATGTACAGTAACTTGTCCAACCTGCGGCAGCACATGCGCCTCATCCACAACCCTCAGAGTGTCACTTGCCCTCTATGTAACAAGCCATTCAAGACCAAGCTGTACCTGAAGCGTCACCTGGTCAGTTTCCACGAACTCAGTGTGGCAGACAGGCAACGTCAGGAAGAGATCTACCAGCATCAAGTTAAGGTTCAGGGACAGGGACAGACGCAGGTTCAGGGAGGAGCTCAGGCTCAAACACAAACACAAGTTCAGGCTCAAACACAAGCTCAGATCCAAGCTCAGACTCAGGTGGATAATAAGGTGCTTTTAGCAACTCCTGCCCCACCTGCTCGGGTCACCGCCGAGGAAGGTGGGGCTAGCGGTGGTGGGAGCACCACAGAACCAAAGCTCAGATCGTATCAGGCACAAGCTGGCGATAATGCTTATTCGGTAGAGGTGGCGCAGATTGGTGATTCGAAGCATTTTGCTAGTGGGATGTTGCAATTCGATGCTACGTATCACTAATATACAGGATTTATTTATTTTTTAATCTATCGCCCAGTATCATTTTGTGATATAGTAACGAATCAAGATTATCTTTATTGTTTAGTGAACTTGTGATTCAATAGGAAACGTATCTTCGTAGTTGACCGACGAGTAGGTAGGAATAACGTTACGACACAAGGCTGATTCCGTATTTAATAATCAGATCCTGTGCAAGAGGGGAAAAGGGGGCACGGATATAATTTATAATTTCAAATCGTTTGAACGTACGCAATTCTCTTGTCACACGAGTGGAGAACAAGAAGTCAAATCCGATTTACGGTCGCGCACTTCATTGTTTTCGTCCGTAACAAGACGCCTATACAGATCATTCGGATGATCATTCATACGATGGTCGACAGTGTATATAGGTTTGGGAGACTAGTTTACGTATAAAGTCCCGTGCCTATTCATCGCAAAGATGAACGCTGATGAGGGAGAGAAACGACTAAAATGCCGATGGTGGAGCAGCCATCCCACCTCGTACTGATAATTCTGCAGCCGGATACTTGTTGTTTTATTTAATGCTATACAGTGTTATACAGACTACAGATATTTACAACAATATTATATTCTTACAGAGGATTATATTTACTTTATTATTGCAACGCAATGTGCAATGACATAGCTCGTACATGATATATTTTTCACATGCATACATTGCAATATACAGCCAATTGACAGCTCAACAGAGTAATAATATTTATTATTAACAGTTATCAACAAACCGTGATCGCAATAATGCAGCAGATTGAATTTAACAATATATAATAAGAAGGCGGTGTCTCTGCTGGTTTCCTATCTCTCAGCATGCCTGTAGCAGGATTTAGTTTTTGAGTATTCTATCTCCTTCTCTTTTTTTAGGGAGGGTATTTATAGGGATAGTATGAAGATACTTATTTTATTATTTCTATGGGATTTGTAGATTATGATTTCGCGTTTGAAACGTGATGTTTAAATGACAAATTTATTTCATAATTTATATTATAATATTACGATGCAATTTTTGTATTTAAAAATTATTATACATAATTTATATATGGTTATATTTGAATTATATTCGAATATAAATTTAGTTTTTAATTTGTTAATTTTTTTAGTCTTATACTTATTTATGGCCTCTATTGCATTTTTGGTTGCATTTTTGTGGAATTCTTTGGAAGCGTGTTTTAACTGAGCTTGAGAACTCAGTGAATGAATTTTTAGTATATATTTATTGTATATTTGCAATACACACTAGGTCTTTTAGTCGTTCGTGTAAAATTTCGGTAATAATAATTAGTTCCTACTATATAGCTCCGCTTTTTATTATCTTTGAACGTTACATCTTAGCTTCCTGTACAAGAGTAAACCAGCACAGATATCTGCCACACAATTCCATAGCCATAGTACCACACAGTACAACTCAGGATCTTTTATATTATATTTTACAGATGACAATAGTTCCATAAGTACGATTTATAATAGCGATTCTAGGAAATGGGGCACAGGGTATGTTCCCTAGAATCGTAACTTTTTAAGTCGTACCATTCATATGACAGGCTCCTTACCTCACATACAATCAAATTACTAAACAGATGCAGCTATATATTATTATAATATATTTACATACAACAATTTACAATAGTACTGGGAAGTTGCAACGACTGCAACTAAACACAGATTGCCGATATTATACAAACGGTTTTTATTATCTGTTATTACATTGGTAAGTGATTGCAATGTTTTTTTACGAGTTAAATGTACTACGAATGTACATTCGAGATTTTCGTTTACGATATGAATGGATGCCCAGCATAACTAACAATTAGTACCGAAATAAGATTAGATTATAAATGTTGCATATCATATTATAATATTGTTATACATTTGCCAAGCAGTGTTACATTCATCAATTCTCAGGCCTTGGATCACACACGGATTTCATTTCCTCCTTGCCGATAGAGACTGATGTCTCTTATAACGCCTTCTCCTTTTTATGTGTATATAATACCATCGTATATTCAGTTAAAGATCCAGTGATTTGGTTCTGTAGCAGCACGATATCTCGGGCAATGAGAAACGCAAATATTTCTCCAATTACATTATTCCATAGAGTATCATGTTCTTTTTTTACTTCTCATATTACTCATATATTTCATTTGTACTATAGAGCAATAGGATATACACACACACATATATATATATTTATCGATATTATTTATAAGAGTCGCTGTACTTTCGGCGCTTGCTTTACGTCTATTATTTCGTATCTACTCGATCCTTCGCCTGAGATCCATATACTATGTATATCAGAGTGATGTGTTACAGAATGTCACATAATAGTAAGCATCATTTGACACAGACCGGACTTCGCTGGGCATTAAAACCGGTTACCTAGCTAATATCACAATACAATTCCACACTCACTGTTATAATTGCGATTATATTGCGAACTCAGATGATGTGCGAACATTCCGTAATCCGCATCACGGAGACAGTAGATAACAAAACATAATAAAAAGAGAACAAACAAACAAAACGCAAGGAGAAACGAAAAACAAAAATGACGGTTTCGGCGATCATAACATGCACACTTACAGCCAATAGAAAATGCAAAACTCGCGAAGAACCCCGCATAGTATTTTTGGGTCTAACATAATACAGTTTTACCGTATATTAAATGAAAAGGGATGTCGAATGGCACGCATCTCCGTGCCGTGAGATGTATCTTTTTGTGATGAAACACGAAAAAAACAGAGTACTTGCCACTTTTCCAAGAAAAA
This sequence comes from Odontomachus brunneus, assembly GCF_010583005.1. Classification (NCBI taxonomy): domain Eukaryota; kingdom Metazoa; phylum Arthropoda; class Insecta; order Hymenoptera; family Formicidae; genus Odontomachus; species Odontomachus brunneus. Next base: position 332,424 of record NW_022639515.1, on the reverse strand, counting down.
AAAAATTAAAAAAGTAACTCGATGAGTAGGTACAGAAAGCTCACTGGTGAAGTATCTTTTGTCTGCGATAATAAGTTTTAACTTTGTCCTACTGCGGTTTTTAGCACATTTGTATCATGTGTTGTTACGACTATTATTGCTATTTACGATAACTACTACCGCTCTATCATTACTACTATCGATACTATTACTATTACTACTACACTACTATTACTACTCTCCTAATACAATTACTATCATTACCGTCGTTAATTTACAACTTCGGGCGCGTCTGTACGCGTCCGTTGTCCCAAGGAATCGCTTTATGTTCGGAGAGATCGAAAGACGCGGTAGTGTCTCGCGCCTTATAGCACAAACGTGACCGGCACTATCGCGTGTCTTTTTCCGGGGCGAGATCGTACTTTGAGGAAGAAATACGCATTTCGGTTCCCCAGCATCGCGCGTCCCCCCCGACGCGCCTTGCTCTTTCTCGATCGTAAACAAAACCAATATCTCTTAGCGCATTTAATTATGTGTTGTATATATGTACATTATTATGCAATTTGTATGCGCGTCACAAAAAAAAAGAAGACAAGGAAGGTAACTCGTGTATTCGATCGCTAGTTATTACTAATAGACGTAGCTTTAAGCGGTATTACTTTGAGATTCAAGGTAATATACGGTTTCTCTTTTGAACGACGGATATCCCCGCCCTGTGCACATTGTTGTATCGCGGGAGTGTAGCTTCGTGGCTCCGCGATTTCATTTTCAATTATTATTTACTCCCGGTAATTCTAAACGCGAAAAAATTTGATCTAGTCATTGGGACATCTTTATGGATTTACTTGATTTTGCGATGAGTTGTGAACTTTCGACGTACTATTATTGGGATCGGTCGGGAATGAAACGCGCGTTGTCAGTATTAATTTTAGTATTTAATCACTGTAATTGTAAAGATTACAGTGTCATGTCGTCTTTTCTTTCTTTTTTTAAGTATTTTTTTTTTTTCGAAAGTATTTTTAATATACTGTTGCTCTTAAGATTATGAATTTTTTATTATCATGTATATATTTTCAATTAACTTTTATACACATTATTCTTTAACGTGACAAGACCAGTGTGCAAGAGACTATCGTATTAACTCACTATAGAACGACTGTAACTCGGTAACTCAACTCGGTAACATCTTGTTCGGAATATTGTTTATTGTAATATAACTTCAGTACTTAATATATTTTCTTTAATCATTATTCTGTTATCACATTGTTACTATTATTACTATTATTATTCCACGACTGAAAATACTATAGGTTTTTATAATGAACCTTTAATCCTATATTAACATATGAGCTTGGTGTAAATTATATGGACAGCACATGTTTTGCACGAAAGTTAGCAATAATGTACTTTGTATGGTATGAAGTGTATAAAATCATTTATCTCTATATCGAGATAAGACGTTAGAGGATTGTGACACTGACAGAATTGGAAATATTGGCGATACGAAGACAAATAAAATGCATCGTGATGTCTTCGTTCGAACGAGAAACCGCATTTTTTTACGCAATACATTCTACATAATTTTTCCTTCTTTTCGTGTGAACTTTGTTCCCGATCGACTTGTCGATCTTTCTTATGAGTGTACTTTTTCAAAAGTATATAAGCTTAAGATAGAGCTAGATTTTAGTATGCGCGCGAGAGGTAAAAGTGCGAAATTTTCGATGTAAATAGCGGCAACTTTTCCAATACGATCGTATCGAGGATACAAATATTTCGCTTCTGAAGTAGTCACACGCTAATATTTAAGTGCGATATTTATTCGAATCATGGCGTATCCGAAGTAAGTTATCCTCTAAGTAAACGGGCAGGTCAATAGCGTCTCGTGCTATCACACGTATAATTATATATAACGGCAATCGCATTACAAAAAGTATACATACGACTGATTTTCGATGAGTGCGAGTGTGCGTGCGCGGTATGTATTGTAGAGGTATAAGAGAGATAAGAGAGGAATATAAGGAAAGTGAAGTACAGTAGCTTGTACTTGGCGGAATTTCTGAGCAGATAATTGATGAGAAAATTCGTCCCGGGTTGAATGTCTCTCTTCGCCGCGTGTAAGGACAAAGATAAAAAAATAGAGAAGGAAAGATAACGCTTGTGCGAGGGACAACCTATCGAAGTTCCTGATAGAAACTTTTTAGAACATGCACGAGGAAAGTTAAACACGCAACAAAAGGCAAAGTAAGAGACTTTTATTGTTTGATAATATAGCTTGATGGAATATAACAAGCAAAAATCTCTTGACGTATTCTTTCTTTCTTTTCTGTTACATTTTCTTTTCCTGAAACATTCAGATGGATTTTTGTGTTTGAATCTCTCGTATTTATTATATTTAATTGTACTGTCGATACTTCTCGATCAAGATGTAAGTTTAAGGATTGAGAGAAAGTGTGTGTTCTTGTTAGTTTCTATCAGGAGACACGCTAGGTGTAGCATTTTTGTAGCGAAAAAAGCGGTAGAATAAAAAAAAAAATCATTGAAGTGCTCTTTTTAGGCTGAGCTACAGGCTCCACGAAAGTGACTTGTCATTGGCTTATGATATAAACGCGATGGATATTGACGGAAGAAGAATGTAAATTCCGTAATTTACGCTTCGAAATATGAAACTTTTTTTTCTTCGACAAGCAATTATCTGGACAGAATGAGCTCTGCATCAAAAAAAGGAAAAAAATAACGCGAATTTATAATGCGATATTTATCGAGAGATATATATTTTATTTTCGGTTGGTGTCTCTTCGTAATGTTTTTCCCCTTGAGATTTGATACGCCACGATACTTTATTTATTGTAAAACTATGCGGCATTGTGTTATATTTAACTGACTAGCAGTCGGTGATGGGCTCAAGATGGTTTGACAGTATTTGGATACATGTGCAGACGCTACCTACAGATTAATCGAGATCTGTACCGATTACAGAACATTCATGTGTGCGTGTGCGATATTGGCGGTTTTGAGAACGCGAAACCTCGTGAACTCTCCTGGAGAAATCACCGTGTTCCAATGTTTCTTATTCTGTACAGTTATATGATATGCCAATGTAATTTTTTTATTTCCAATAACGTTTGATAAATTAGTCTCGATCAAACTTCATTAATCGTCAGTTAGTCTCAATTCATTAGTCTTGTCTCAATTCATCGATATTCAATTAGTCCCAATTAAAACTCGCGCAGATGATTGAAATAGCTTGATATTCCCGTGATATCTCCACGACGCGTATTTTTCCGTACAGTTACGATTTTTTTTTTCCATTTCTCTTTTATTTCACACGCGAGCAGACTACTGTTGACTCTCTCGTCAGTAGTACTTAGCGTAATTATGTACACGGAGACGCATTCGTGCACATGTATCCGAGGCCCAACACTACGAGTAACTTAAGCATCGTTGAGCTTGCATCGAATGCGCTTGCAATTTATTGCACATACGCTGCACTTAATTTATCGGAAACTATCCGGAGCAAGACTCGAACCTTTGTGCATGACGAGAAGCATCGCGGGCGATTATTATTTCCGAGCATTTTTCGCGATACAGCGCGTGTGCGATATTGTCGTGATTATTGGGCGAAGTCATTCTGAGGCTATGTCCCCATTTTCTTTTTATATTATCCGTTCTGCTAGTTTTATTTTTTTTCATACGCGCCACGATCGTTATCATACAAGAGACAAAATTCAAATAAACATTCGAACGATAGAATGTGATATTTGCGAAGACAAATAGTATTGTATTTTGCCGTCCATATTTTACTTGTTAGGATGATTTCATTCATTTTAACATTTCAGTTCCGTCGATGCGAGTTGTTTACGGAACACGTACCTTTTTCGCCGATTCGGCGTATCGTTAATTTTAATTTATTGAAATTCTAAACGGAATATTCAGTTTGCACGGAAAAACTGCGTTACGAGTATTGTGTGATCGTTTCCTTTCATACTGACGGACGAATTGACAGGACGAAACGAGAATGAATAAACAAATCGAACCGAGAACGCTCATCTTAATGAGGGAACAAGTCGCTCTCATTAATAAGCTGAAACTGTGCTATTCGTCGCCTGATAATACTTGGCTGGCAAACGTTCTCGTTTCTTATTATCCCAAAGTGACCAGAGACTGTTCCGAGAATGCACAAATGGTTAATTGAAAGAGGAAGAAGAGAAAGAGAGAAAGGGCTTGCGAAGGATCGCGGCACTGTTGTCGGGCCGCAGCACGCAGAAACGTATACATGTATACACACACGTGTGTTAATTTCGCTAGCGACAGGTGCATCAAGTAGCCATAGATCTGTAATCGAGTGTGCTTTTCTCCTCGTCCTCCCCATTTTTGCGACATATAAAGAGAGAGAGAAAGAGAGAGAAAGAGAGAGGGAGAGAGATAGAGAGAGAGAGAAGGAGGGAGAGAACACGCGAGCCTCATTATATTTAATTGTACTGTCGATACTGTGTGTCGACGACGAGAGAGGCTGTCATTCGTCATATATTTCGATCGACACGGGTTTCTTGCAATTTCCGCAATTTACGATAATAAGCGTAATCCTACTATAACGCGATAGCGATGTTCCTATTTTACGTTCGTGTTTTTTCGTACGTTTCGGTCACTGAAGGGGGAGAGAGAAAAAGATAAGGGCAAAAACAGAGAGAGAGAAAAAGGAATGAAAAGACCACCACGAACTACTACTACTATCTCGGCTATAATGACAAGCAAATTCCCGTTATAATCGCGAATACGAGGCTCTTCGTCTGGCTTAGCGCAGTATCCCGTCGTAACGATTCGTTATGTACCCGAAATTTTGTCAAACGATAACATTTGAATAAAGTAATTCACATTTGTACGTAATATGTATCACGTTATTTCTACGAGAGCTTTCGCACGAGGTGCAAAATGCGTCAGGTTGCTGGATTTTACTTTTAATTCCGGCTCCGAAATATAATTCACGACAAATATATACATATATATGTATATATGTTCTATATAAGTGTTCTTGAATACCCCTACGCAGGCACACATGTTGTCGTAACGTATACTAAACTATTTTCCGAGACAGAGGGACAAGTCCAAGGTACTACCACTACTTTATAAGATGCGACGACGCTTTCGGATACCCGGAGGAAACGATGACTCTCTGAGAGGCACGCTGGCATAGCTAGCTGACATCTCCCAACCGAAGAGACACGGAGTCTCGCGGCCACACGATGTCTCAAGATATTCCGCCGTGTCCTGCAATTGCCCCGCAATTATCCCGTATTGCCCTGCGATTCGGAAATCGGCTTATAAACCATAAGTCCTAACTAACGATCTTACGTAACAATGACTGGCGGGAAAAAGAGACGGAGAAGACGTTGTCGGGCGAGAAGTGCGAATAGAGCAGGCGGAGGAAATGATGATGATGATGATAATGATGATGATGATGATGATAATGATGATGATGATGATGATGATGATGATAATGATGAGAAGGAGGAGAAGGAGAAGGAGAAGGAGGATAAGGAGGGTGATTGTTGGCTGACGGCGGAATGGATGGATGGATGGAGGAACTAATCTAGATTGGTCGGCTGGTGTGTTGCAGTCGACTTCGATGCGGAGGAAGCGGGACCGTCGACGTCGTTATCGATATCGAGTGCACCCGGGGCGATCAACGCCGCGGAGCCGGCCAGCACTTGGGATTCCCCGCGGCTTTGCCCGCTCTGCGCACGTATCTACAGCAACAACAGTAATCTCCGCAGGCACCTCAGATCGGCCCACGCGACCGCCCCCAATGTGCTCGAGCTGACGTCGCTGCAACGGCGATACTTGATACAGCCGACCGTCATCACCTCCACTACATCCGCCTCTTCCGTCGGAGGACCGTAGCGGTCGCTACCGAGTTGTTGAGAGATCAGTCAGACTACGCTACGACGTCGGAAGAGACCGTCACCGAGACGTTCTCGGGACGTAAGGTCGAACGGATGACTGGCGCTCGGTCGACGAGCAACCCACCGACCTTCGAAGATGAACCGGCAGAACGAAATATCTTTGGTGAACGAAGCTGGTGCAAGCGCGATCAGCGATATGACCGTTCTTCTTGATGTTCAATTAATGTCACGAATATCGATTAGGCTAGTGCTATCGATTACTGCCGTTGGACTTTGCGTGGACAGTCGGGAGAGAGACGGGGGGAAAGAGAAAGGAAGGATCACTAGTCGAGTTCGTAAAGAATCACAAAGACGAGCGGTGAATTGATTGCGAAATAAATCCTTCTTGTATGTTACATACTTGTCTTGTGTGTAAGGTGGACTTTATGGATGTTCAGTAGTCGATAATAAGCTCACTCTATGATTTACTTTACTTTCTACATATACACGTAAACCGGTTGATCTTCCACGATTGACTAAACTATAATAATTATTGACTAAGAGATATTTGCAATAAAATACTGAATACTGAGTCCTGACTACTAAATAGCCGCTGTGACGCGGCTGAAATACCGATATTTTCAAGAGGATATTAATTTAATAGCAGCCAAACGATTTTTTTCACTCGCATGACCATTTTTATAACTTTTGGGAGTTCTCGAGCTATTATATCAAGACACATAAGTTGTTTTTTTCTTTTTTATACGATAAAAATAAATGTGTCTGCTTGAGGAAAATCTCATCTATTCGTTCGACTAGGACAACTCGTATCAGCTAGTGACACGCATTCCTTGTCAAACCATCTGGATGACGTCTTTTTCTAACTTACAGTAACTTATCGATGCATTATTCTGTAGGAAGATATTATTGATGTGATCTTTCGTAAGGCAAACATAACGTTACTGTTGATGTAATGGCAATCATCTTGCATCATCGACTTTAGCACATGTATGCAAAAATAGCTGAACTAGTAGTAGCTATGCAGAAATAGTAGCAGCCGAAGTCGTTCGGCTCTCCTCCGAGGTTCGTACGACCAATACGACAGAATTAAACGTATATCCTTGCACGATTGATGATTGCAGCGCGAAGAGTACGTCGTGGTAGACCGCGACTCGGAACCAGGGGTGGCAAACACCTGTCGCCGTCCGTTCACAGAAATTCACCCTCCAGGAGCGATTGGCTGCCTTTGGACATGAGAACGACCCCACCTGCCGCGATGCCCGCTTTCCGCGGATTCGAGGAGTCTTCATCGGATGGTGTGGTCAGTATCGTATTATCCGATTATATTGTGTTTTGCGTCGCAAAATTGTTGAGGGGAAAATACCAATGTCTAAATGCGTGTCTAACTCTGCACGTTCTTATTGTTTTGATCTTTAAATATAAATGTTTAAATTTTTATCATAGAATATATGCACATATACATTGAATATATACATATATTCCATATTGTATTTGTCCCAATTTAAATATTTGTATTTAAAGACCAGAACACAATCGGAATGTCCAGAGTTAGATACTTTTACTACAGGCATATTATTACTTGTATTTTACATTAAATCATGCTATCTCAATATAATCATCTTTCTAATCAAGTACACACATGTTACCGTTATCTATATTTAAAAAATATAGAAAAACCTTTATTGTGTTTTTCTATATTTCTTCTTAAGAGAAGAATTTAAAAATATCAATACAAGATGATGAAATGTATACTAAATAAATGTATACTAAAAACGAAATATCTGAGAGTTTATTTGCGAGACAAAAGTTTATTTCACAGAAATAAATCTTATATCTTATATCCAAATAAATTTTTCAGTATTCTTTTCTCAGTGTATGTTTTTTCATCTTGCCGTATTGATATTCATAGACTCTCATCTTTCCACGCGTTTCTACATTTCCTAGATATAGATAACGGTAACATGTATGCACTATAATGACATGTAATTTTAATACGTTCTTTATGTTTCTCATAGGTCCATCTCGGTGAAGGCATAGCCGTCTGCGAGGAACAATTAAGGGCCGTCAAGTGGAGCGACTATCGCAAGTTGACACGTGGATTAGCGGCGATACTGTTCAGTCCGACGGAGCTGGCCACATGCTCTGTTACTGGTCAACGTTGGAGCCGCGCCGGCACAGCTACCGAACGTCCCGTCAAACCTGCCCTTGACAGGGCTAAAGTTCAAGCTATTATATGTAAGTGCGCGATGAAGTACAATGAAACGTTGATATACGTGTGTTTCCGCGAATATATCTCGACACTTTACCGAGTCTTTCCTTTTTGATCGACTAAGTTGGTTCGTATTCTCACTGTTTCGCAGCTTACGTGACGTCGAGGTTTCCGCAAGTGGACGTCAGCAGCGTGAAGCAAGTGTTGGCGTACAAATGCAAAGAGAATTCCACCGCCCTCAAGATGAAATCTATACGATACATATGGTGAGCCATGAGATTTTCCACGTTCCTTCGTTAACACGTTAATTGTCATGAGGGTTACCGATGATCGACGTTAATGATTTCGTCGCATCTCATTAATTTACGCGTAAATCACGACTACGTCTGCGCCTGACGAATTAAGTCTCGTAGTCGATAGGGAACTAAGAAAAGCCGACGAACAGATGCACGAGGAAATATACAAATTTGTCGAAACTTTGGTTATTCAAACTTGAATTAAGTTTTGTAACAATCCATGAAAATGATCGTGGTAATCCATGTGTCGAAGAAGAATCTCGCGCGCCTAGCCACGTGTGGAAAATTCAAAGTTCAATTTTCACGTTCCTCTTCCTTCCTCTCACGTCATGCTTCATGTACAATGTTTCAGTGATAGACAAGACACGGATACGTCACCGCGGGCTGAGCCCGAGGACAAGTGAGAGGGGGCACAGGGTGCGTGCAGGGTGCAGCCCGCCTCTCAGTTTCGTCGCGTCCTCCCGCACCCTCCATCCGACACGGTCCGCTCCCCGCAACGCTCCCAGAGCCAGCAAGACCACGGCGACCGTCGTAATAATAATAGTAGCAAACAGTACGCCGACCAGCCGCGTCGCAATCACGCGGAAGAGCACGCGGACGTGGCGTCTACCGCGTCATCCACGCACGCGGGTCTCGAAGGGCTGGTGCCCCTGCACATGCTCCACGGCGCGTTTCATTCCACCCTACGAACGGCGACGGCCTCCTACATTTAATTTAGCCGGGCCGCATCGACCGTGAAGACCCGATCCCGCAAGGGCGGCGGGACGGCGGAATCAGGTCTGACGAAAAGAGAGCCAGTCGTTTCGGGTTAGACTGCCGCGATTACCGTAGGATACCTAGAACGACTCGACTGTTCGTCTACTTCCCTCTCGCCGTGAAAAAAAAAGAGAGAAAAGAGATCCGTGGAGATTTTAATCGCAAGTGGAGCCGGCTCCTCTTTCTCGCCGGACTTTCCATGAAGAAATCTTTCATGCTGACGTTCTCAACAAACGGTTCGCGAAGCACAAGCACGGTAGATGAGATTCGCTGAGTGGTCACCACGTAGGACGAGGTATGATCGCGATGAGCGGTAGACGCGTGCGAACGCGTTTCGAAAGTGAGAAAAAAAATAATGCGGGAAGAGCGAGAATACGCGCGATTACACGCCCGGGTAAAAATCATGCACCGCGACGAAGGTAGCCGCGTTGGATGGAATCTTAGAGCGTCGTACTTCCAATATACGCTGTCATTTTTGGAAGCTGCTCTCCGGTTGCTTCCGCGTAGTGATTAAAAAATTATACATATACAAATATATTATAAATCGCGACCGTGACAGCTCCGGGAAAAGATTCGTGCACTTTTAGTACGGTCGAAAAAACGTCGTCAACATCGGATTATTACATGCAACATGTAACGGCCGAACCGTTACAAGCACTCGAGGTAACAAAATACGATAAAGGATTACTACGAGGATTAATACATGGCTGCGTTCTTGCCTCTTGAAGAAACCGTCCCTTCGTGCGCTCGCGTCCCCTTTCGTCGATAGGTAAGTCGTGCATTTTTCTTTTGCCCGCGCAATAAACAAAATGATGGATCTGTCACGCGTCGCATACGCAAGGGCGTACAGAGACTTGTGACAGACACGAGACAACGAGAACGAAGACGTGTTGTCCCACGAAGGGACGGTTCTGTGCAAGATCGCGCGCATTAGGAGGATTTATTTGGTTTTGGCTGTGAGCTACGACCACATGCGAAGGGGGAGACCCGTGTGGCTATAATGAAAGAGAACGCACCTCTATGGAGGGCGCGTGATAAATAGTGAGAAGGCAATATTATAACAAAAAAAAGAAAAAGGAGAAGTAACGTTATTATAAAAAATAGCGAGGTCGGACGGACCAGTCCGATCCTACCGGGATACAAGGGTAGACTTTCACATAGAATACGCCTAATATAAAAAAGTATAATATATATAAATAAAAAATATAATATAAATATATATATTACTATATATTGAGAACATTAACGAAATAGATGAAGTTATATATATATATATTATTTGTTGGGAGAGCATATTACATATATATATATATATTACGCATATTTAATATATTTAGGATATTTATTTGTTGATTTGGTGATATATATATATAATATATGATTTTTATAAAGGCTCGCGCGCGCGGCATGGAGAGGCCGGCCTAGAAAGCGTTTCAAAAAAAGAAAAAAACAAAAGAAAAAAGAAAAAGAATTCATAGCGAAGGATGGACATGAGTGCATGCAGATTTTAACGACGATATATGTATGTAACGTGAAGTGTTAAAAGTGTTCTCGCACGATCGCGTCTTTCGTCGATCTGATCGTCACAGGTTAGCGTGACGTTACCTCCGCGACGTGCCGAAGCAGTTCGATAACAAGTGTGATCGTGCAAAACCGTCTTCTACGGCATAGAGGTTTTATCGATTCTTTCGTCTGACGGAACAATCTGTTCTTTGTTGATTACAAGATCGGTCGACCGATTAAGCCCGGTTCAGATTACCTGCGAGACTCTTAACGTCGTCTTAACAACGAAAGCGATAGAACGTATTCTTACGACTATGTGATAAGCAATAGCGACGCGAGAAAGAGTTAATTGTCGATTTTAACGTCACTGCTGCACCACGATCCAATCCTCTCGATTGAGGAGAGATGAGGTCAACATTTTATCAGAGGAAGTAATGAGGAGCACACTACGTGATCGCGCGACTTCATATTGTCCGATAACGACAACTAATTGAACAGCCTAAAATAAGAGCAGTTATTGCTCTTAATATAAGAACAGTGTATCGTTGGCCTAACGTCATTCGTATAATTTAAGTAGTAATTCAATTAGTAACGTTAATTTTTTTTTTCTTTTCTTTTATCGTCAAGTCCATTGATACAATTATGTTATTTTCGTGGTTCATTTTGGTTTTCACATTAATTACACGCGGATCAGCAGAGCCTGGGGGATCCTTTTATTTCCGTTAAATTTATCATGTATTTTATTCATATATTTTATTTAACGTAAATGTATAATGGAGGTATCCTGTCCAAAAGAGAAGCAGACGGAGGACACTGAATCGGTCTTAATTGCGATACTCATTGCAGTTTCTTGCAGAAACACGCTCGAAGTGACGATGCGTGTGTATATATTAGACGTATTCATGCATACACATCGCGCGCATTCACACAATCATAGGTGCACTCAGTCTCGCTCAATAAGCTCCCATATTTACGGACTTGCACGCAGACAAGAGATTATAACGAAATGGAAAATTATTTTTATTTATGTAGATCGTGGTACCCTATGAGAGAGTTTGAGTTGATTATAGTTAGAAAGATGTAGAGGGATCTTTTCGCGAACCTCTGGATCGAGAATCTTTTGAGGGGAATTGACAGTTGGGTCAAAAATAAATTTCGTTAGTTACCTTAAAGATTTGGAAATTTACTTAATAGATTAGTAGAAAACTCACTTAAAAGACGTATTATCGATTGCCATTGTCGATTCGATAACAGCAATTCAATTCAAAATAACGTACGCAACATCGACGCGGGGAGAGGCTTATCTCGATCCTTATTACGTCGTGTTTTACTTAATACCGTTTAATCTATTTTCGATGTGATCACCTTTCTCACGACAGTGTCGTGTTTACTTCAGCAATTTGTAGCCGTTTTGTCGATGAAACTTCTATTTTCTCTTCGCGTATCTCATAAGCGCTACATGCCCCTTCGCGCGACCGGTAAAATCGCAGTTTTGTAACTATACATGTGCTTACACACACGCGTTATATACAGAAAAGAAAAAGACACGCGACGACACACAGAGGTGGTACTACATGGCTAACCAACGTTTTGACTCTTCGATCGTTCACATAGTCACCCGCCCTCCACCCCAGTAGAAGTAAACGAGCTTGTAAATAGTCTCCGATAATGTGTTATTACGATTACAAGATAACGATGATAACACGGTGAGGTACACGCACCGTGAGGAGAGGTTCCTCTCGCGAGAGCGGAGCCTCTCGCAATTACCAAGCGCCTACGACTATTAATACGATTAGCGTATCGCTCTGAACAGAGAATGGACCTCCGTGAGTGCGATCAGTGAGGGATAGAATGACGCGAGCTGTCTATTCCGATGGCCGCGCGAGTCCAGTTTTTTCAAGCGGAATTAATTTAAGCCGGCATACGCTCTACACGAGAACGCGTAGGACCTTGGCCAAAAAATAGCCGAGGCACCTTTGATCAATCGTAGGGACACCGTGCCAACGAGGCGTGCATAATTTCAGAGTCCACTTCTCTTTTCAGGTCACGAGGGAGTCAATGTGTGTGCATACTTACTTGTGTACTAAGCATACTGTAAACAAAGCTAGTTTCCAACGAAGCAAATTAATGAGTCGGAATCGTTACAACATTTACACGTATAGATAGCTCGCGGAGTACGTTTTAGAAGAAAAAAAAATACAAGGTATCGAACGATGGAGTTAAATGAGCGAAAGAAAGGAGGAGAGAAAGAGAGCAAGAGTGTGTGTGCGAACGAGAGTTATGAAAAGAGAAATAGGAAGAGAGAGGGAGAGCAAGAGAGAGAAAGAGAGAGAGAGAGAGAGAGAGAGAGAGAGTTGACTGGACACAAGTAACATACTCCATGCCTTATAATAATAGGTAATACAAGTATGCGTAAGATGCATAGGTAGATCTATTTAATTAGCGAATTAATTGTAAGATTTAGCGAGACAGAGACCGTATTGTATCGGCGCACCTGGCGATGGGAACTGGATCCTTGAGGATCCAACGGGAAAATGTCTTTATTCGTCGTGTAATAGCATACGAAGACGCGCGTGCGGAGTTTTAGTGAGATTAATAAGTTTTTAGGTGAGATCTTGAATTCCCAACGCTACGTGCGCGTTATTGTAGACGACAGATGTACGCTAATCGAGGTGTTTGGGCGAACGAAGGCGTGTGATGACTGAAATAAGTCAACTGCCCCGCGCAAATCGCACCTTCTGCCTATCTTCAATTACATAATTCTGTCATTTTTATTTGCGACATTCTTGAAATTCCAGCAAATATTCGATGACGTTAAGGAGGAAATGTAAAAGAACTTGGTGTAAAATCGAAGAAATGCTTAAAACATCGCGGATTAAAATGGCGTTTGAGCAACTGTTTGTCTCATCGTGCGCCTTCGTTCACTTTTAATTGTAGCGAGTAGGTAGCATCCCTAATCGTAGTAGGGAAAGTGATGCCGCTAAGTCGAACGATGCTGCGTGATTTGGTGTAGTTTCGAGTCGCTTTACTACGGGTCAATGAAGTGAATGTCGAGGAATAGACACGTCAAATGCGCGATTTGTTGCTTATTATATATGTGTTCCGGATCAGTTTTGCGCTCCCAATTTTACACAGAGAAAATATTGTAATAGAAGTATCACCTTAAATTTGTATTTTTTTTAGAATGTCCTTTGTAAAGCTGCACTATACTAAAATTGTATAGTATAAATTATTATAGAAACATAGTATAGAAACACAGTAAATTTCACCATCTACCTATGACACAATATAAAAAATATTCAAATAATTACAACAATTTTGTAGTAAAAAATGAAACGTGAATAACATTTTTAAATAAATATACAGGGTGAGTCGCCTAACGTCAGATCCTAAAATATCTCTATTGCTTTTTATATTAGGAGAAAGTGTGTAAAAAATAAATTGTGTGATTGGAAGGGATAAATATTGTGCCAACCTTTTCGACCGCACATTTATTTCTTATGATTTGTCCTCCGATATAAGAAAACAACAGAACATATTTCAGAATGTAATGTTAGATGAATCAATCTGTATATTTGTTTAAAGTCAAGTATTTTAATGCTAGATACGTTTGACTTTTTACTATTTTTATTTGTGTAGTAATTTCTGCCTCGTCTGGGATTGCAAAAGTTTTTTTCGCTACAATATCTTCTCTGTGTGCCCTCGATATTCCAAATAATGTCAGTCGGTCGTTCGCACCTGGACCGCGTAAGGTATTTTCGCGATGGTTAAACGGTTAAATTGACAGGTGGTACAATTTTTTTCCGATCGAAAGGTTAAGCTTTCACGATGTTCTCGTCGAATCGGACATCGACTGCGCCATATGTGCGCTACTGATTACCGTGCAATGTCTTCGGATTTTATATATATCGGTTGTGTCGCGGTTGAATGAGCGATTCAGCGGTGGATTCGGTCAATAATTGTCGGGTGTCTCCCGTGCACACGCGCCGATATCAGTTACAAGCATTATGTCCAAAGATAATAGCAACTCTTACGGTTACCGTGTAACAGAATACACATAGAGCGCTTTATCCCGCAAGCAACGCGTAGTACCTTAGAAACTGTGAGAACGACGACATACGGGGAGAGACTGCGGTCGTTAATATTTATTTAGATACGCGAATTACGATAGCTGAGTAAGTCATCGCGGAAATGGATGTTTGTCCCTCTCTTTTTTCCCCTCTTCTTTTTATAGGACCTTACAAGCGCGCGTTTCACTTTCTAGATGATTACACGTCTTACTTATGGAGTGTAGGAGAGCTGGTGGCCGACTTTGCGCGCGCGTTAACGTTGGATTCACCGGAAATACGAAATTCTCACGTTTGGACTAGTTACATTTTATTTACCGTTATTTTTACCATTTCTCTATGCACTATTAACGAGCACGAAAGAGTGACGGCGACGTCTCGCGATCGCGACGGTGTTAGATTGCGATTCCTCGCAAAGTGAACTTCTGACACTGTTTAGAGTTGAAGTAACTCCCCTCTCCGCCACCTCCTAAGATTATTTCATACTCATAGCATCGGCGAACGAGTTTCTCTCTGAGGGAGAAGCTCCTCGGGGAACTGCGACAGTCGTAAATGCAATTGTCATCGGGAAATGTCGTTCGAAGAATCAGACAACCTACGAATCGAGAGATTCTGCGGGATTAGAACGGTTCCCGGGGAGACCTCGAAATGGAAACTCTCCCGTTCGTCGGGAGAAGTAGCGTCACGTGGTGATATTTCTTAACAGCTTATAAATATTCGTCTTGTTCGTCAGTCGTGTTCTGCGTCTTACGTTGCAATGGAAATCTCTACAGGCGGAAATGACGAAAATTGTCACGCACGTGTGGCAACTTCTTTGCACATTGCAATCGCTCCAATTTGACGTTTCGCCGCGGCATTCGTAAGGAGACAAATATCAGAGACCTTCTATAATAAGTAAGCAGTAAGATATAAGCAATAAGAAAGTTGACCAATCATCATTGATTAAACTATCAAATAATCCACTATGACTGGTGAATTTACTTATTGTTTACATCTTATTGTCTACTGTA
Organism: Odontomachus brunneus; assembly: GCF_010583005.1. Lineage (NCBI taxonomy): Eukaryota > Metazoa > Arthropoda > Insecta > Hymenoptera > Formicidae > Odontomachus > Odontomachus brunneus. The sequence goes on along the minus strand of NW_022639515.1, from coordinate 316,704 downwards.
GAAGATTTGTCAGCGTGAGGCGCCGATCGTCCGATTCTGTCCGGTATGTTTCGATCTTTTCACTTTAACGAACAGTGTCGCTACGTGCGTTCGGTTTTCTACGCTTTCTTTCTTTTTTTTTTTTTTTCAGGGATTACTTTGGTTAGATAGACGGTGAAAGGTGAATGCAACTTAGATGCACTATAATCCTTAGAGTAATAGCAGATTCTGCGATGAGGAGTATTCCGCTGGACGGCTCGTGAAACGCGTTTACGCAATAATAGATTAATAAGTAGGAGAGCGCAGGAATGTTCACACACACACACGTATATATATATACACACACATACACACAAACACCCACGCGTGAGCGCGTCTCTCGATGATACGCGTCCCGACGAGACGATGGTCGAGAGGCATCGTGATCCACGTGACGCGAAGCTTTCCTTAAAACCGACGGCAATATCGTCGAGGGTATCCTCTTCGGAGATCGAGCTCGGTTAGGACGCGCGATCGATCTCCGAACAATGATCCTGCGATTGTGATACGGCTGTAATAATCGTCAGATCGTCTTAATACGTTAGCGCGGCTTACTATTCTGATTTGTTGTGTCATTTCGAACATCTGTGTTATTTTTAATAAATCCATGGATTATTTTGTTTCCATGCCTACCTTCATTTCCGTTTGCTCCCGCATTTTCTGTTCCCCCGGCCTTTTTTTCACCCGTTCTTTTGACAACGCGCTAGACACGCGAAGTCGAGAGAGATAGCGCACTTTAACGCGGAGCGTAGACAAGCGAGAGCGACGGTCGTCCTTCGCGAGGATTAACGTAATCGTAGAGGCTGTGCCAGATTTAGAAAAGTAGGACCCGTATTAACAGTTGTCGCCTGAAACTTGCCTCACGTGAGTTTCCTCTCAGATTTTTATTCGGAGTTAGATCCAAGTTTTTCAGTGAAATTACAGTCTCGTTTTCTACTGCTCTTCCTTTCGTCAAGTCTCAACTGTACACTTGTTTCTTTTCAAATGCTGCAAGCGTACACTAGTTTAGCGATAAAAACAGACTTTAATGTGAAATTTCGATTGAAAAGTTGTCGTCTAACTTCGAATTGGAATCCGAGTATCTCAGTTGAGGCGAGTGTCAAGTAATAACTATTAGGGTCTTAGATACGTCCTTTCATCTTGAGAGTGTATTTTTCGTTTTCTGAAAAAGTTACGTGCCATTTATACGGGGATGGTCGCGCACTAGTGCGTGATCTGGTGTATTTCGTCATAATTCGTTGGTCTCAATTAGCCATGTATCTTGACTGCTTAGCCGAGTAATCGCTAGCCAACGACACGCAGCTTTCGTTCGTTCTCGAAAGGGCGTCACCTTCAAGTCAATGCACGAAACCGCAGCAATAAGCGATACCATTAATTAATTAGATAATAGCGTTTATCGAGAAGCGCCAAGAAAGTGATCCAAGACGAACTTTAGACATTGGATTCGCCGATTGAGCGCCAGCGATTCGATCCCGACACCGATATCGTCAACGTTTTACGGATATATAAGAGAGAGAAAAGAAATTCAGATTTTCGAGGCGGTGATCTTGAAAATTTTGAATGCCCGAGGAGCGGATTGGAAGATGCAACAGATAAAAGCGTTAAATTTGTGACCACGTAACAATGCTTTTTGTAATCTAATAATACAGGTCGTCTCGCGAGAACGATGTAAATGAGATGTGAAAAATAATAAGAAATTACCCCCTAAGGAATTTCCAATCGAGTGACAAAGAGAGAGAGAGAGAGAGAGAGAGAGAGAGAGAGAGAGAGAG
>NW_022639515.1:311337-314793 GCF_010583005.1 Odontomachus brunneus | reverse complement strand
AGAGAGAGAGAGAGAGAGAGAGAGAGAGAGAGAGAGAGAGAGAGAGAGAGAGACTTGTTGTCTCTAGCGAAAATTTTCAATGCGCATATTTTTCATCATCGTTTTTCAATTTTCGATATCGAGCCGTCGCGGTAAAAGCTATCGGTAAAATATGATTATATTCAATATAAAAATATTAATTTGATTAAAGATATTGAAATTAAATAGAACTTATACGTATAACTAACTTGATGAAATTAACAAAACTAATGTCAAATTGCGCAGCATGGAAATCGCTTCGAAAAATTCAAGCCGTTCTGATTTTCCCGGTTATATCGAAGATCTCACGTGGCAGCGTTTATTTTCCATCGTCGGCACTTTATTCTTGTATTTTATTTTATATCTTCATTTAGTCGGCGCTAATTGAGCTCACGGCGGAATTTTTGCTAAAGGCAATCGTGAGTGCGCGCTGAGAAAAAACAAATACTTGAAAACTTGCTTGTGGGACGTAAAGTTTATTCGTAAAAATAAACTTTATATTCTGCGAGTAAATTCTCAAGTATTTTCTCCTCGGTTCTCCTCGGCATTATATGTGAGGGGCGGACGCACCGCTAGACGAAGCCATAGATAATTATCGTCGATAATTATTCTCGTACAGAAACAAACGGATCGTAGAAGTGTTCTGGCAGAGTTCGCCCGGCGCTCTAACGGCTTTAATGATAATACTGTAATTGTGATAAAAATAGTTAATTAGTAGATAAACGTTGTACGTACGATGTAACGATCGTCGACGCGATCACAACGACGATTCACCGGTAGATAAGGGAAAAAAATGACCGAGAGTAAATATATATATATATATAAATAAATAAAAATGCATACAGGGATGATTAAGAAATTATGTAAGGGATAAAGAAATCATTATTGCGCATAATCGATATTAAGCGATCAGATAGTTTGTAACGGACCTGTAGACGAGTGATATATAGCTAGAAAAATACATAATATATTAACGAATATCGGAGTACCACTGCGACGTAAACGAGTAAACGATATATATATATATGTATTTATATATATATATATATGTATATATATATATTATTTATATATATATGTATATATATACATTAGTCAATGTTCAATGTTGAGATATTTATCTGAAATAAAATACATATACGTTGTTTACACCATACCGTTTTTGTGAAGAATATCGTGACTTGTGCTTTTAGCATTCACGCTAAATAGGATTGCTGTTTATTTTGAAAAAATATAATCTCGTGTCGGTAAACGCTAAATCTATTGATTTGACTGAATAATATTTAATAGGCAATTTAATCAGGACATTAACTAATATTGCACTCTCTATGCAGGTTTGTGAAAATGTATTATTTAATTAATTAATCCCATCAATTGGTTTCTCTCACCATTATTCGAGATTTGTTTATGCTTAATTAGAAATTTAGATCGATTCGTATTATCAGGCATAAAAAAATTACATTCTTGTTTGCGAAATATCTTTATTTTTGACATGTTAACTTTCAAATAAGATTACATAGCGCTAACGAGAATAAGTTGCAAGCAAGAATATTTTACATGATTTTTAACGAAGAATGATTGTATCATTGTTTAGAAATAATTTTCATTTATGAAAAGTAAATATTGGATTGAAAATATTGTTTTTAAATATGTCATGTTGCAAATTTCCCTATCCATTTAAAATTAATATACTCAAATTAATACAATCATTATTTCACATATAAACACATGTATATATTATTTTGTTAGGAAAATTTTATGGCTTTGAATTTCAAGATTCTCTAATGTTATAATTTATAATTTCAGCATAATGTTATAATTCTGTTTGAATATTATAATAATTTCATAAGAAATACAACACGATTATTTTGATGATAATGAATATTTTCTTACGACATTTAAAAACACGGTATTCTCAATCCAATATGTTATGCTTTCTTTTAATAAAAATTATATTTGAATAATAAGAACGCAGGTTTTTTCTTCCTTGAATTATAAAAAAAATTCTTGCAAACAACTTATCTTTGTTTAACGCTATGTAATCTCATTTGAAGATTAACATATTAAAAATAAAGATATTTTCCAACAAGAATGTCTTTTTTTGTGTACGTTGTACCGTTCCTTATAAAATATTTTGACCGAAATCAATCGCTTCGAATAACGTCAAAAAATAAATGGCTAGTTAGAACTAACTGAATCAGTAGCACGAGCCAACACGGAAATCAATATATTCACGTTGAAATGGTATATCTTATCAATAGGAGCTAAATGTGTGGAGCACACGCTATGAAATTCCTCAAGGTAAGAACGAATCTTAATCTATATCAAGAATATCATATCAAAAACATCGCCTTTACCTTTTCTTTTTCTCTGTCTTTCTCTTTCTTCCTTTGCATTCATCAGTTTTCATAAACGCTTTATGAAAGCAGATGTAGATGATGTCTCGTATATAAATGTCGGATATAAATGTTCCTCGTATTTCAAGTCGTCAACACGTTAGAAATTCTAATACAAAAATTCTATTTTTACGTTATAAAGTGCAATCGACTTTTCCGTCTTGACATGGGAGATCTTTGAAAAGGTAGAACTGGTGTCAAGCATATAGGTGACCTACGACTTGATCTCGAAGCTTTCTGAGCTTTTTGCAAGAAGAGGACTGGCTTCTCTTATATACTTTGAACTTCCCTCTCATGATTCCCGATGTGATTTATGAGCTAATACCATCACTAGTCGCGATTTACACACTTTCACATGCACTCGCGCCGCTCGAATTACAAATCGACAAAACAAATATAAAACCCGCCTGGAACATACATCAAAGCTTTCAGAGTGTGTTTATTTATCCAAAAAAGAGATAGCTTTTCCCAATGTTTGACGAAGGGGTGCAGTCAAGCCGACGGGCATTACTCCGGGAAATCTTTAATTGACTTAGACGTCGCAGAATTGTTATCTTATGCGCGACGGGAAATGTCCTTGAAGCGAATAAATGGTTGAAATTACAGAAGACCCAACTTAGCTTCTCATATTTTTCATGGTTGATACAATACAAAAGTTTAAACAAATCACACGGTGAACTTTTCACATATTCCGCCAATATCGACCAGTTATTTAATCAACAATATATCACTATACGCAAAAATATCAGCAATAATATAAATAAGAGAGAAAAAGAGACAGAGACTAAAAAAACAAAACAGTTAATCACGTTCGCATTTCACGATATTGACGGAGAACGCTAGAGTCGTTATATAACCAGCCGAATTAAAATTTGTGCGGCTATTTCCGAGAGGCAAAATAAAACCAATGCATGTACGTATATATACATATATATATGTACATTCAAAACGAAGCCAATGACGTCTGTTAAATTTTGACAAAGAGCAGGCGAGAAAGGGAGAGAGGGGGGGATGAGAGAGAGAGAGGGGAGAGAGAGAGAGA
>NW_022639515.1:308152-309393 GCF_010583005.1 Odontomachus brunneus | reverse complement strand
CTGAGAGAGAGAGAGAGAGAGAGAGAGAGAGAGAGAGAGAGAGGCATATGTCATTCGCTAAGCATATTCATATACATTACAGTGATACGCGTCTCCACACTGAACGCACGACCTTGTGCTTCCTGCATTATCCAAATATGTCACGGGACCATCATACGTCGGTCGGATATTCGTATGAATGTACGTGATATGCATCCGAGAATGCCGAGACGCGCGAAAGGTTGATGAGAGCGCGGTTTCAGGGTAGGCGCGCTCCTCCAGAGCCTCCGCAAGGGTAAGTCAGAAGATACAAAAACTTTCGGCAGCTGAAAACTTCCTTAAATCGCGACCACGGGATTTTGCAGAAGATCCTCAAAGCCCAAGAACCGTTGATTCCCAGGGATTTGATCCCTCTTGAAAGCCGCCACCACTACCGCTGCCGCCGCCGCCGCTGCTGCTGTTGCAGCTGCAGCAGCCGCTGTCGTGTGCGCGCGGAACGTTTCCTAAATCACCGGCTAAAGCTCGCATCGCGCGAAATCTCTCGCAATTTATACGGCCGCCGACAATGAAATATATCGTTGGACGAAGGCAGGAAACTTTCGGAGAGTTTCGGCGACTTTTTGCCGACACGTCGGCCGCGGTTCGCCGGCCAAACGGTTACTTTTATAAGGACGAATGCTCGGAAGAATGAACGGCGGTGGCTTTGGCAGAGTCTGACAGAGAGAGAGAGGGGGCGCAGGCTCCGAGAGAAGACTGTTTAGTGCGATCCACTGTGTGGGAAATTTCCGCGGCGGAAATGTGCAACGTATGCTTGATCGAAATCACGTTTCCGCGTGTCTCTCGTGATTTTCGCGGCTCTAACCGTGAGTGATTACTCATCACTGTTGCTACCTCGTTTACAATGTGCGCTAAGAGAACGTATGAATAAAACAGAGTTTTTATAATATCAATTTTGTATATACAAGGTATCTAAAAATTAGAAAAAATTGCTAAATTTCTTTACTATTTCGCAAATAAGCATATAAAATTTTGTGTAATTAATTAAGAATTAATAAATGATTACGCGCGATCATTCGATATGGTAGGTGAGCTTTGAGAACGAGCGTTTATGCTAGACAAAAATTCTAGATTGCTCCGTGAACCTGTCAGTATAAATTAAAGTCGCGAGAACTGGGACACTATATGTGTACATTTCCATATATATATATATATATATATATATATATATATATATATATATATATATATATATATATATATAT
>NW_022639515.1:282695-307518 GCF_010583005.1 Odontomachus brunneus | reverse complement strand
ATATATATATATATATATATATATATATATATATATATATATATATATATATATATATATATATATATATATGCGATTAATTCATATTTGGATTATAATTTTACTAAAATTTTAGTATTATTCATACTTAAAAGTAGATATCTGTTATTTTTTACGTCAGATTAATTTGACGTCTATTAGAAATAGTCGATTTTTAACCCCTTCATGATGCTTATCGAGCTTCGATCGGCCATTCTCGGATTCCAGTGGCACGTTTACCCCCGATATCGCAATTATCCCGATTGAGTGCGCGTCGCGAGTTCTTTTCCCGTACAGTTATAGATGTACCCGGGGAAAAATAGCCGGATAACTTCGGCTCCGATCGCAACCTCGAGTTAACAACAGCGTGGTGGATGCCAAGTATCCTATCTTCCCGCATCCCCAGGTGTTACGAGCGAGTTGGGGGTTGCAAAGGGGCGAGAGCGCGAGTAGCAGGACGGTGAGGGTGGCAAGGAGGGAGGGAGGAAGGGAAGGAGGATGGGGAGGGGGAGGGAGGGAAGGACGAGCGTAGGATCGGTAGCGGTTCGTATAGGGTGACGGTGACGGTTTCGAGTGACGGCCGGAGGACGGAGGGCGCCGAACGGAGGAGGGTTAAAGGGTGTTCGCGTCGGTGGTAGGTGGCGAGTGGGACGGTGGGGTCGCGAACGCCGGTGTGCGGGATTCTCTCTCCGGTCGGGGATGCTGGATCCGCCGGTAGAAACTTCAGTACGCGACCAGCCACCGACGTGTGTTTACGGTCCGAGGCTCCGGCGGAAGAGCGGCGAGGGTTGTTTGCTTCGGGGGTGAGAAACTCTTTGTAACTCTTGTTCCCCGCGTCGCCGGCGTCACCATCACCGTCACCGTCAACGTCACCGTCACCGTTACCACTATTCATCAACACCATCACTACTACCGTCGTCACGATCGCCACCACCACCACCACCACCACCACCACTACCACCATCACGGTCGTCGGATAAGGTCGGCCAGCCGACGACGCGCGCGTCCTCGCGAGGAGAGGCGCGGGCCGGCAATTTTCGGGATTGCCAGCGGCTCGCGGATTTTCGCGGCTGGCACGCCGGATGGAGAATCGCGGATATAGATCACTAACGAGAGCGGAAAAGTCGTCGTTCACGAGGCACGGCGTCGTATTCAAATCGAGTTTAGTATAGTTAACTGCTATGAGAATTATAGAGTAGCGCACGGTGTGTGAGAATAATCGGTCGGAGCATATTGATAGATAATTCAATTTTTAAGTGGCAACTTGTTCGACACAAGATAACTTCGTGAAAGCTTCGGGTAGGAACGAAAGTTTCGACTGCCGTCAATGTGAATAGCGTGCAATAGAAAATTGGCAATGAGAGAGTGAGAAAGAGGGAGAGAGATGAAAAGGAAGAGGGAGAAGATTGTTAAAGTAATCGGTAAGTCATCGCAGCGAATGACGTTTAACGTCGCTCACTTAGTTTCGCGATCCCTTCGCGAAAGTAAAGTTATAATTTCGTGCAGTTTAATGGAAAACTGATAGAGTGTATCGTATCTCCCGATTTGAACGAGTATAGTTGCACGTGACTTTATGTGACAGGTGAAGTAAGCGCAGGATCACGGCTGATCACTCGGCGATGCACTTAACGTTTATAGACGAGTCAAATCATCGGCTGACGTCCTTTATAAGTGTTTCTTGTTGTGCGCGACGAGAGCCCGCGGCTCAGCGATGAATAACGCTTGACGAAGGGAACGCGAGCCGAGACAATTTACGTGTGAACTGAGGCTGTCAAAAGTTTCGTTCGCCACCTTAATTGGATACATTCTGCCCGCGCCGGAATAACGTATGGAAATCTCGCAAACTTGCCGGCAAGTTGCCGAAGTTTCGTGTTGTTTCAGTGTCAAGGACCGTAGTATGCGCGTTGACCTTAAAGCTCGTCGGGATAACCGGAAGCGACGCCGTACAGGCGACGCTGATGTTTTTGATCGATTTCCGTAAGACCCAGCAAAGTTTAATCACACTTTGCGAGACACATCGACCGAGGGAGCTGTAAAATAAGCGGCCGCACGTCACTCGCGTTGGCTAACAACCTGTCGCGTTAAAAAAGTACCAAGACTTCTACGAGAGGTTTCATCGAAAAGTAATTGCCATCTTTCTCTCTTTCTCTCACTTTCTTTCTCTCTCTGTTTGCTTTTTATCTCACTTCTACGAAGTAATAAATCTTTGCGAGTCGAAGAGACATCGATCAAACGTCAAGTGTTCCCGAGTAATTTATCCTAAAGAGATAAAATCACTCGAACTTTACGGTCAAATGCGAACGATAAGCGCGATTTATCTGTAAAGCTCAGGCTGAATCGCGTTGGCAATTATATAGATTCTGCAAATACCAGATTCAGTTTAAAAATTAAGAGTTGATTCCCGCCAGAGAGGCGGCCAATTAGCACGAGTTTCGCGGCCAAACACGGATAATATTCTCAAGCTGCGGACGCAACTTGTTTTTCGCGATTACGGTAATTATGACTGTATCATTTCCACAATTTATTTATCCGCACGATAAAGCTTGATTTGCAACAAACAGAAAATAACGCGCCAAATTATTTATAAATCGTAGAGTGATGCGAATTATTCTTGTAGCAATGACGGTGTACGAGAAGATTGTTTTATTACCGAGTAATTGGAACAAGATTAAGTTGGCAGATGTCCAAGCTACGACATCTCACTTTGAATAAATTGAATTCGATTTATTTTCTGGTGATTATATGATACGCAGGGAAAGATTTTCAAAACATGATCGCAGTCAACTATAAATTGAACAGCTAAATATATTCGGAATCACAGCAATTAATACACGAAACAAAAATGCTGTTGAATCAATAGATCTGATCAATAACGTCGTAATAAGACTAATCTCGATTCAATAACAATATCATTGAAACTAATACTCAAGTTACTAAAACGTAGGTATGCATTGGTTTCAATATAACTGCTATTGAATTGAGGGATTTACTCCAATTACTGCGCGATCAGCCAATTTTATTGATACAACAGCATTTCTTTTCTACGACCACAAGTATTCGCAGAGTGTTTATTCGTGTCACCGTATTGGTAAATATCAAATCATCTGCGTAAGTCTCCATTGTAGGACACAGTAACTTTAATAAAAATCAAATAAAAGCAAACGAGCAAATAAGCGACCGAAGTATCCACATCTGGACTCTCCACGTTCCTTACATCCGGGGCTTCAAATCACCGCGGTCGAATAATTCTCTGACGTGCATCCCGTAGCTCGTAGATATCTTTCGGAGATGTCGAAGAATGGGATCAGAGACGTTCTACTCGACGAATCCGTTCGGCATTTCCGACATAGGGGTATAGACGCCGAGGCATCGAGCTACGACACGGGGATGGTCGCGATACGTGGCGGGACATTCGCGGCGAATGCTCTCAATGTCAAGGCGTTTGGCGATAGAAGTGCATCGACTAAAAGGCTGGCCGCGCCGGGGGTATTCGAGGGGCTGCTCGCGTAAGAACGCCAGGAACGCGATGCTCGGCACGCCGCGGCGGCGGCGGTGCCGGTGCCGGTACCGGTTTGTGGTAGGACGCGTAACCGACGTTGGTGCGCCGAGGCCGGCAGTACCGGTGGTGGTGTTGCTGATGGTGGTAGTGGTGGTGGTGTTGGTAGTGGCGACGGCGTCGACGGTATATGGTGCTATTGGAGGTGGATAAGGAGGAGCAGATGGAGGTGAGGAGACGATGGTAGTAGCGGTGATGGTGATGATGGTGGCGGTGGTGGAGTTGGTGTTGGAGGTGACGTGTAAAAGTGGTAGTAGCGTAGTAGAGTTAGTGTAGTAAGCGTAGTAGCGTAATAGTAGAAGCGCTAGTGGCGGTGGTGGTGGTAGTAGCAATAGTACTAGCGGAGAGAGGCAGCTGTGAGACGGTGTGGTGGTAGCTATGGCTGCCTCGAGTTCATGAATGAACGACCACTTCGCCTCTCCCGCACCACCGCTAATGGGCTTCCTTTCGCGCGCGGTGAACCGCCTACGTATTTTTGTCGATATTGTACTTCCCGCGTCGTTCGAGGGCGTCGCCGATTATTGCGTTAATTGCCCTTTGTCCGGCGCGCAATCCGCGCCGCAACAGAGAGAAAGAGGGAGAAAAAGAGAGAAAAAAGGGCCCTTCTCTACCACGGCCTATAGAAATATCTCGGCGTTCCTCGCCATCGTGACCGATATCGGACTGCGGGAAGTGATGACGCGACCTGAAAGAAGTTCTCTACGGACTCTTGTCCACAGAATATCTGATAATTCATGAAACATCCTACGTTGAATGTTGTATGTTTGAGCTTGTATATTGTTAAATTGAGCAGAAAATCATCTACAAATAATCACGTAGATTTTAGGTAATCAATTAAAGAAGATCGATATATAATTCGGTGCACGATAAAACCGATCTTCTTTAATTGATAACCTGTATGATAATTTGCAAAATAATAGAAGACTTTTTTGTTCAGTTTGACTTAATCTATAAGCATACACGACAGCAGACATCATTATTGCAGCTCATCCGATATCACATCACGTGTAATCATTCTTCTTTAATTAGTAACTTAAATTTTACGCGATTGCTTGCGAAATGGTAGAGGAATTTTTTTTTTATAAGTTCTGCACATAACGAGTACGTCATAAATTGTCAGGCACTTTGTATAATTTGGAAAGATTTCACGTTAATCTATCGTGCTGTTCCCCAAATTATGTGATAATTTGACAAGTGAACCGGTAAATTGCTCGCGATAAATAAAACGAACTGCTTCGCGGTTCAAATAAGACGTTCACTAAGAGAAGTACCTCGAAGAATTCTCGAGCGACCGCGGGAGATGTAAGATTATCGGAGCACCGCGTGTAAAAATCGCGTCGATTTAAGGAGTTTCGCGACTCCTACGGCGACGTTCATAACGAACGAGCGCGCGTCCACTGTGGGAATCAAGCTGCGAGCACAATCGTATATACGTTATCTCTTTCCGGAACTTCCTGGCGGCGGAACTTTCATCACGATCAAGGGTGTTGACCTTTTTCTACAGTCTGGATAGAGAAGGACGACTATGTTTCTTGCGGCTCACCCGCGAAGCCGCGACGCAACCAACTTGGCCATTATTATCCGTTGTTGTCTACTTCCGCCTACTATATCTACCTCCGAGTGTTTCCGGGGGCCGTTACTAATTCCTAAAAACTGGAACATTGCCAGCGTTGAAATCTTCTACGGCGCACTTTTAAGGAGAATTTACTCTCTTTGTACACGCGGCGTGTTTCTTAATTGTAGTTACAGCTGTCAGGCGATGAAACGCGAGGGTTTTTGTGCGTGATATCCGCTTCACGGGCGAGACGTCACTCACATCTCATCGGAGTAAATGTTTCGGCGCTCATGCCAACTATTTAACGTTCCAAAGAACGTGAGCGACGTTTTATATGCGTTTTGTACTGTGCACTCACGTAATTTTTTGCTCGGTCAGTAAATGTATGTATCATAACTTGACAGTATGTTCCGTTTGGATGATGGCTCAAATCATTAAGTATATCAAAAATTTCCCTAACAAAACGACGAAGCACCAATTCTAACGAATCATAAAAAAATAACGAAATGTAACTCAAAGATAAATTTATTTTTTTAATATCGCGTGCTTTCAATAAGTTAGAAATAGTTCAAGAGTAATACATTTGTTTTATGTATCGACAATGTGCATTTCTTATTGTTTTGACCTTTAAATATGAATATTTAAACTTTTAACATAAAGTACGTAAACATATTAGTTTAATCTGTCTGGCGTTGCCGGGATTATCACGAAGTATCAGGGGAAGGGACTTTTTTGAGGTATCCAAGTTTCATGGTAGTCTGTATTTTCTGCAGAGTTCTAAAGAATAACTATGCAAAATTTGGTCCAGATCAGTCAAAGGGTTTAAGAATTAATAGAGAACATAGATTCAGAAAGACATTCTGTCTTATACATGTAGTTATCAAATATGTACACGTATTCTCTTCGTTTTGAAAATTTTAATGTTCATAATTAAGACTGAGAAGAACAATGAAAATGTTCAGAGTTAGACACGTGTCCAAGTACATTAGTACTTTTATCTTAAATAAAAGAAAAAAACCTTTATATAAGAGAGAAATGAGGGAGCTTATAGTCTTTATAAAAATCACAGATTTACATATGAAAAAATATTTCTATTATATTGACACTGTGCCACTAGCTGTCGTTGAATATACGTAGATTAGGGAGATTTTTTAACAATTTTATGAATAACGGGAGCTTAAGAGCTGCTTAAAAGGAAACACTTGATAAGCAGAAAATTGTTTACGCCGCGGCGGAAATGTTTTTAGTCAATTATGTCAAAGATATAACCATGGAAGTATATAAACGAGACACTTATGAGATTGTATCTTTTGATATTATTTTCGTGTAAACAAGATACTGGAGTAATTCAATTTTTACAATGGAGTAATTTAGTTTTTATTTTTCATAAGCATAAATGAAGACTGCAATCTGTGCAGAAATGTGACATTACGGTTAATAACGTCACACGATTTCTTCAATTAATTATTAACAGTTTGTTTGTCAGACTCGCGAATCATCTCCCACGTGATTCGTCACGAAATTTATAGTAGAGACGGGATCTCCCATTTATATTTTGGTCTTTCGTCGAGAATAAGGTCTGTCGGTTAATCGGAATTTTGATCTGCGCAATGGCAGATACATGAAATCGAGCGGTCTCGATGGTTAATTAGCGAAGCTAATGATCTTTGTTGAGTCTACGGAGGTCTTCGGAGGCGTCTACAAGTCGGTCCACATTAACGAGTTACTTTACAAGTCAAATATCGGGGTCGCGTGGCTCTTATAACGCGCGGAATAACTGTCTCACGTCTGAGTATAGATCTACCTGTGCCACTTCGGGCCAGCTCAGCGTTGTTCGCCCATTTAGCGTTTAAGATGCGCTGTATTTAGCGTACGTGCGCGCGCCATATTTACGCAAGCGGGTGCCGCTTGAATATATCGACGATAAACGTTAAACTGCGCGTTAATGCAATATTATTGCCGTTATTGCGGTAATAATGACGAATGCTTTAATTAACCCCCGTTACGTAGATAATCCCGCTTTATCGTCCGACATCGCGCGGCATCGTGTGGCGCTTTTAACGGTTTCGCGTAACGCCGATATCTACTTTACCAATAAGCCCCGTCACCAAGGAAACGGCATAATTCCCTCGGGACCACTTATATAAGCCGGGACCGGAATAATTAATATCTTGGCATATGAATTAATGTAAGAGTTCGCGATCGTACATTACGAACCGCGCAAAGGACTCTCCACGATCGCCTCCCTCTCTATTTTCTCTGACGGCAGAGAAAAATGTCAAGCTTCGCGGTTAAATGGAGCTCTTACTAAGTTCGTATCGCGCGACATTCGAAGGCGCCGGGCGCGACGTGACTTCGGTGCGTTTGCGAACGCAGATCGTGGATCAGGACGCGAATAATAGAGCCGCGACAATTTTTCACGATGCGACGCGATCGTGCACGGATGCGCGATTGAAACGCGAGAGAAAAAGAGACCGATTTCATTTGTTCTTTTTAGCGCGCAACTTAAAAATGTATGAAAGGCTGTATAAATCTTCATTTGGAGAGAGGGGTGCGGCATTCATGGCGTCGTTCATCTTATAGTAGCTTAAATAATGCATAAGCTTAGAGCGCGTACATTTGAAGAGGTATTTTCTCGGATAAATTATACTTTTTAAGCAGAAACGGAGCGAAATAGTCCGACGTGGGGAGGAGAAAAGAAGCAACGGAAGAACGAAAACGCCATACTTTTATGTATACACTTGTGACTATGTGGATTAACTCGACACCCGCCCCCGCCCCACCCCCCTTCGTTCCTCGCAGCTCCACAGTGAACCCTTTTATCTTCAGTACAGTCCGCACATATCTACGTATTAAGAACGCGCGTATATTGAGGAATTATGTAAATTCTCCTTTTTACAAGATTAGCCGAGCGAACGGATCGCGTAGAGTGACTTTTTCAATATCCTTTGTAATTATCATGCAAATAAGCGAACCGTGCCGCGAAAATCGATACCTAATTGAGGCGTGTTTAATTTGCAAATTAAAAAAGCCGCCAATGCACCGGTGATGTTTGCCATGGGGCCCTGCGCTTTGAGGCAACTTGTCGCACGATCTTCAGTCGAGAGTCACGTATATCGTTCGATACGCAGCCCTTCCGACTCGCCACAAAGGCAATCAAACATATACGACCGTCGTGCACCACCCTAAACATACTCCCATCGTCCCTGTACATTCATTTACGGACGTCAAATGATACCGAAAGGATAAAGCAATAGGTGCAGCGAACAAAAGTGTTCGAAGCCTAGCGAGACAAAGGTCTCTCTCTCTCTCTCTTCTTCTCTCGCCTTTTTGAAAACGTATCCGTCTGTGTCGAGCTACCCCGTCCCCTCATCTCCACTCTCGTACCATCAAGCCCCGGCCCGGTCTGTTCCTCCCTCGTCGTCGATAGATCTCACTGAGGGAAGTCCTGAATTTCTCGCGAGGCTCTCTCCGCAGGGCCGTACAGCCACTCTCTCGAGAATTCCGAGCGATCGAACGTACTTCAAGTGTGGTGCTCGCGTCGACGCTTCGTTTCGCATCGCCTCGCGTCGCGTCGCGCCGTCGTAGAGGACGAAGCGGCATCGGTGTCAGCAGCGGTGGGTGGCTTTTTTTCTTTCTTTTTCCACGCCGCCATCGGCGATGCCGTCCTCGTCGGCGTCGTGCGCTTCCGCGACGACCGGTGAAGCTCCATTGGAACCGCGCTCGGCTGGAGCGGACTCGTTTCAACGGGCTTATTAGAATTTTTCGTTTGAGATATCCACTTAATTGACGCCAACGTCGAGGGACGGAACAAAGGGTGGAGGATGGCCGAAGAGGGGTTAGCGGCACGGCGCGAGCGAAGGGGTGCATAGGCACGGGTAGAGGAGAACGAGACGGTTCGAGAGAGAGAGAGAGAGAGAGAGAGAGAGAGAGAGAGAGAGAGAGAGAGAGAGAGAGAGAGAAAGAGAAAGAGAAAGAAAGAAAAAGAGAAAGAGAGAAAGAGAGGGAGAGAACAGAAGAGAGAACAGTCAGGGGGTGGAGAAGAGCGAGAGAGAGGAAGACAGAGACAGAGGGAGAGAGAAAGAGAGAGAGATTGGGGGGGTGCTCCATTATCGTAATTAATACCATTACAATTAACGCGCCGGAGACGGCGGTGCGCTCGTGGGAATCAGCCTGGATTCCTTTTACGCCGCTTTTATCGCGGCCGAGCTTTTCCGGTTATATAACGACCGGCGGAAACCCGCTCTTCGGGAAATTCTTCGGATTTCACCCGCCGCGCCGCACCGCGCTCGCCTTCTCCCTTCGTCGCATATACGTTTGTGCGCGCTCGCGTTCCGGTTTTCGCGGCTGTCTCCACCGGCGGATGTGCCGGTTTTGTCATCGTTCTCGTCGCGTGCTCGTTGCAGCGTCGTCCGACGTCGCGGAACCGCTGGGTGTTTGCTGTCATTTGCGCATAGACAATGCCAGCTCGTCTATGCGTCGCTTGCGTTGTTCCGGGTCGCTTTTTGCGTTCGGCACGGACGATTTTTGCGTTTCGTGCCGCGTGCCCGCCACCAAACAAGTACTCCGCTATCTACCTCCTCCCTTCCCCCCGCTCCATCCCCCGCGGCGCTGTCGATTAATTCCACACGAGTAACTAGGGAAAACGGTGCTGGGGAGAAATATCAATTCGGGACGGTTTTTCCAACGGGCTTGATTAAAATCGACCGACCGTGATCGAGTGACACAGTGTGTTCTCTAAGAAGCATCGGCGCGCGATTCGATTTTGTAAATTCGAGCGCGGACCAATCATGCCGCGGAGCCCATTGCGATTTCTCCCGCACGTAAATTTTTTCCGATTCTAGCAGCGCGCGGAATAAATTTAAAAAAAGGAAAAAGGAGAAAGAGAATCGCGCTCGTCACGGTAGACGGTATGCGTGGATGTTGCACGCGAAAACGTCATGCCACGTAATACTTTTTAATCCACGGCATTCGTCAATGAGCGACGTACCGGCGGATTTTATTACTCGCAGCGTCATTAGATCCTTCGTAAGGACAAACAGAGCGCTCCCGTGAACGCGCCCGAGTGAAAAATTCGAAACCGTGCGCCGTGAAATGCGACCGTTTTTTTCGAGAGGAGCTGGAGATGGATGAAATGAAATATTTTTGGAGGCTGCCCTCTCATCGACCTTCCTTCCTCGTCCGAGACGAAGGATGACGTATTTCGCCGCGGATCGCGGATTAATAACTGTCGAGCGACAGATCCAACAGATTCATTGGATCGCCGTCCACGTGCCGGTCGTAATTGCGAGAAGCCGAGGTAACACCCGCACGTGAGTTCTTCTTTTATGAAATGCAACGTCGCGCAGTGACGTCGAAAGGGGTAGATGGGGGAAGCCTTTACGGGGAAGTTGGCTGCCGCGGCTTTGACATCGTATAGAGATACCGTGTAGAAAAGCCGGTCACATATCCCCAGGAAAACCTAATTCCCGTCATCCATTCTGCGTCCTTTCTACCGGCGCATCGCGTCGTCTCGCGAGACCGCAAGAAGCTGATGCCGGGGTACGCGTTAGACGAGACGAAGAAAATGAAGAACGTGTAAATATTTCAACAGCGATACACGTTCAACGCGTCTCCGTCAAGTAATTCGCGGATAAAGGATCCCACGCCAGGATCGCCGATCGAACGCTTTATTATTACTTTTTCCGCAAAGTGCTTTAACTTTAGAAAATAGTTTTAACTCTACAACATCATATTTGGCTGTACCACATTCATGCTATTGTTGAAATACCTGCCATTTCTGTATAATGAGAGGGTAAATCGGAGAATAAAAAAACTTCTGTCTTCTTCCCTTCTCTCTCTCTCTCTCTCTCTCTCTCTCTCTCTCTCTCCAACTGTCGATGCTGCGCAGCCCTACCTACTGCACAGAAAAAAAGGGTTGCTAATATATGGACAACTAAAAATATTAACTGTAGGAGCAAATTTTCTTGCTTTCATAGCAAAGTTATTTAGTTGTGATAGCTAAAATTTGCTAATATATATATTATAAATTATATTATAAATATATATATTAGCAAATCTTTTAGCTATCACAACTAAATAACTTTGCTATGAAAGCAAGAAAATTTGTTCCTGCAGTTAATATTTTTAGTTGTCCATATATTAGCAAATCTTTTTTTTCCGTGTGTTTAATAGATGTAGGGAACACCGAAGATTAGTCTTCACGTTCTTCATATTGAAACAATATATCTTTTTTAAATTATCGTTCCACATTTTTCTCTAAAGAGTTGCACTCTTCGCTTTTAACGAACGACAATCGGTTTTATACAAAAAATACGGCGTTACAAAAAAACTATAAAGTTTCAGCAAATTTTCAGCAATTTTTTATTTCTTAAATATTTATTCTCTCAGTGTAGAAAACGTAACGAGAAATTCTATGACATTAAAACAGCCGTCAAATTCAAAGCCAATGAAATACTTGTATAGTCAGTCGCGAGTTGACTTTTATTATAATTCGGTTAATTATACGTTGACCGATATCACTTTGTCTGACCACTTACTGGTTCGCGCTACTGTATATGCAGTATTGCGTTTACGTCACTGCACTTCGCCATTCAATTATACCGTCTAAAGCGATTACGGCAATTGCAACTGTATTAAATGACAAAAAAGGAATCAATTTGAGCTTTTAACCTTCTTATAGAAGGTCAACTTTCGTCCAGAAGCTCGATATCAAATCGGCTAAAAAACCTTTGACGTTAAATTCAGCGGAGAACTTTGTTTACCTCGCGTAATACCGTTTCGCATCCTGCGGCTTCGTAGTGGCGTTTGTTGTGCTATTGGTGTGTCATTAACGCGTTTGATCAAAGCGTACCCGCCCGACGCCCGCCATTATTGCGCACCCTTTGGCGAAGTGTTTAACGTTGTTGCAGAATTATTAGTAACTTTGACGAGGATCGTGACGTAATCGGCTCGATAATATTACAATTAAGTAACTCAATGATGAAGTTAATTCAAATAATTAAAATGGCAACGGAAATCGACGAGGCGGACAATAATGGAAACACTTGTTGCTTCGTCAAATTCTTCCCTTTGATTGAGCACGGCAACCTGTTTTCAAAATTTCTTGGACGTCGACGAGTCGACGTGCGTGCACGTTCGAGACCCTTTTCCTCCCTTTCACTCGATATATCACGTCTAATATCTCGAAAGTTCCTTCGTCAACTTCGAGTTCCCATTTCCAGGACTCTGAGAGGTCGCGCGATTTTGTGTGTACCCAAAGATATATAATCTTATCTTTAGCGGAATCCTCTCACATGTAGTCTCAAGTGGATTTCTTTAAAACTAAAAGAAGAATGTTCTAAGCGGGATATTCTCAAGAGGAATTTCGTCTTCCATTAACAGTATTAGTCGTGTTCTTGATAGAAATTTCTTCTAGTAAGAAGGTATTCTGCTTCAAGTAAACACAGTGAGAGAAAGATAATTGAAAATTTGTTCGTGTATGTGTAGGATATAAAATTTATTAACATAGAAATAAACTTTATTTACACAGAAGTAAACTTTATATCCCACAAATAAATTTTTAAGTATTTTTTTCAGTGCTTATGCCTCTTGTTTCAAAAAAAGTTAGAATAAGATCTAGTGGACTCTATAAATAGTTTGCTTCATTGGAAAAGGAATACCTTTTTACCGCAAATATTTTGCAACTAGAGTTTCCTTTTTTTAGTATTAGAATATTTTCCCTCTGGTTTTAGAAAAATCCTACTGGAGACGTATGTAAGAGGAATTTCGTTGAGAATTAAATTATATTTTCTTGAGTGTGGTATTTGCGTAAATTATCTTTGAAAATTTCCGGCGTGGAAGCTTGGCACAGACAACTTCCGCCGGGGTCGTCTCTAAAGGACCGAATTAAAGAAGACCGATAATCCACTTTGTCGTACGTACGATCGACTTAATACTTCCGGGCCATTTAACGGAGTAATCGCCGATATGCCTCTCGCTCTCGTTCGAGGGCTCTCTCGCGCAGAAGGAATTGAAGTCCCGAATTATCTTTAAATGTGCATTACCAGCTGTTTTACAATCCGACAAATAACCGCCGCGAATTATCTGATATTATTTCAGGGCGCTGTTCATTTCTCTTGACTTTGCCGAATGCACATCGACACACGTTCGCTGTCAAATCACTGACACGCGGAATTCACTCACAGCAGTGGTGGCGCACGCGTTAGACGCACCAATTCATATTTTTGTTCCCGCGATAATCGCGTTGAAATTTACGCGTCTCGATTTTATGAACGTCCCGAACAATCGCGCCCCGACTTTTTTCCGCAAACCGGCGGGGGTTGGTTCCGTGACTCTCGCGAGGTAATCAAGTGCCTATCGTATCGTTAATTAATGTATCCGTGGTATATTGCATTATATCTTGCGAATGTTAAAAACGAGGCGGATATTCAGCATCGCGCGAATAAACGCCGCCACGATACCGCCGCGTTTTATGGGGCCGATCAAGTGGCACTAATTGAAAATAAATACCTTTACATATGTAATCCCTCCCCCCCAACCCCGCACGCAAGATACATACGTTACGGTCATGTATCATAGACATGTCATTTCCAGTGTTCGCGTGTGTGGATAGCAGCCCGTATTACGTAATTCAAACCTCACAAACAGGTCACGTGAGTTACAGTTCCGTGAGTATCGGGTCGGCGTAACCAAACAGCCCGTGCTAATTACAAGGCAAATGCGTGCATAATTAAACTCGGGACATAAGCACCAAGCACGTTCGTTAATGTATTTATAGGCGTTAAGATGGCTTCGACGTGGACATTCGAATTGTACGTGCTTATGTGCACTCATGCGTGGTCAATGTCTGCTTCTGAATAATGAATTCACTAAGGAAAAAAAATTTTTTTTTAACTATATCAACTATAATAAACAGAAAGATAATTACTATAAGTTATGGTTAAGAAAACCATATTTTTATTAAATTTTACTATAATGTTAGCGATAGATAATTTTATATGCATATTATTATTTACCATTTTCGCGTGTTAGAACAAGCAAAAAATATGTTTGAGACCGAAAATAATTATAATTTTAGTTGGGTCGACCATTTTTTCTCTCAGCGAACTCTTTATGCGCTCCGCGCGGCGTGCAGAAACGAAATACTGAAATATTAGACATCCTTTAACTCTCCATGTGATTCGTGTCGGTTTTTAGGAACAGTCAGACAGCCAATAACTCTACGCTCTACTTCGTATTTCGTGAAAAAAAAATTGTAAATACTAGAAGTTACAACACGTTTTGAACGAGAAGATAAAAACTTTAAATAACGAAAAGAAATTTTGTCCCGAAATTAGTATGGTTGGTCCACGTATAAATCTGGTTTTGCCACAAACAGATTTAATAGTATTTAATAGTAAAATACGGAACAACCAATTATATAGGGTTACTGCCACCACAGAACAATTGCCGTGTTACAGTGACGATATCTGGTTGCTCCCACCAGAGTGTATCCACGGTAAATGTCACGCCAACCGATTTCTGGTTGCCACAACCAGATCACGCGTAACTACAGCGACATGGTTGATACAAAAAACTGGAATCAAAAAACTGAATCGTATCTACCATATACTTAACTATCACATAAAGATAACTAGAATGATGCAGCTATGCTTGAACTCTAATTGTCCTTTATGTTAAATATTAGCTATGCTGCTGTCAACTAAACATCTCTGATTGTGTGAATCATATCTTTGTTGCCCGTGTAAGAACAACGAATCGCGAAATCAAAGTTTGGTGGGGTGGACGTGTCGGTTTCTGATCCTGCCTAATGCTCAGCATTATCTCCGGCGGCGTGTCCACAGGACTACCCACGATAGCGACGCGTCGCGTCCACGCAGTGAAAGCAGTCGACTGTAATCAGGCGGTTTGTAACGAGATGAGCGTGCAGGCGAGCGAAACGCTCATAATCACCTGGATCGGAACGAGGCAAGCGTACCGTTAACTCGCCCGGCCATCCGTCGATTTAGATCGGAGCATGTCGCTCGCGACGAGCTGAACGATCGCGTATAATGCCGCTCGGAATGATCAGCCGAGTCCGCGCGTTCCTACAGGAAGACATGACGGTCGAGGCAATAATCTCCGGCGGTATGAAACCGGCGCTTTTAAACTGCTCGTAGCTTAGAACGTACGTACGCGCGGCTAGGAAGGCACGGACGATTACGATCGCGAATTATGGGCGATCGCGCAATGCGTGCGGGGTATACTAACACTACCCGAGTCAGTAACATGCACTAATATGCCTGAGCGCGTTCGACAAACTCGATTAATTTTACGATGTGGCGACGTTAATTTGGCGGTAATAAATCCCGCGACTAATGAGACACATTTTGTGTTTTAACGCACTTATTCCGTCGGAATGGTGCATGAACACCCACTGAATATCTGATGAAACATCCCCTGCTATCTGACACGGATGAAAAAAAAAACAAGAAACGCCGTAAATTAGCAATGAAGCGTTTCATTTGCGCGTTTCTATATTTGGATGTTCTATGTTAATAATTATCAGGTCGACGCAAAACATTTGTCGGATTCCCGAGATAATATAAAAGACGAGATAATCCAATTTCATGGAATAAATAATTGTTGCGAATATTATAAAGTCTGATATTATAAAGTCCATGTTCGGAGATGTTGAATTTATTGTGTACCTCAGCAAGATAGAACTTAAATCTTATTAACATCCTATTTCTACACTAGAAACACAATAAAATCGGAAGGAATTTATACGAAAGGAAACTGCAATGTTCTCTTCGTGTAACGAGAACTTCCATTTTCACTTAAATTTTTTGTGGGAATTTAATAGAAAGATGACAAATCTTTCATATTAACCTAACATGTTAATATTAAGTAATTTCGATCATTATGGGTAAAACAGAGGGTATTTTTTAGGATTTTCTTTTCAACGAACTAATTTACATTGTACCGGAATTCTTCATCTTTGAGTTTTCAACATATCGCGAGAAACGTCACTGATGTATCGCGATTTGCTGAGCGTTCAAAAACACAAGAAAAATCCTCGAATTTTGTCGTCGTGATCGTGTCTCAAGATCGGTCGGCTCGAACGGCCGCGCGAGACAATTTCGCCGGCACCGGAAATGGAAGCATGCTTGTCGAGAATACAAATACAGGCCGCCAAGCGCACTTTATTGCCGCCCAACGACCGATGTTTTCCTCCACGCTCTCCCGACGAGCAACCCCCTCGCTCTCGCCGTAAAACATGTCAATGATACATAACCCTCCCGACCGCGCAACGCGCAGTAATACGATTTTACGACTTGCGGCTCGCGAAGGATCCGAAAGAGGGTGAAAAGGGTGGAATGTTGGAGAAGAACAATGGGACTGAGAGTCGAGGTGGACGGAAAGAGACGAAGGAGCAAGTATCGTGGAACGCGATTGCTCGCGAGCTATATCGCCGATATCGCAACAACAACTGATCCCGACAACGCGAAAGCTCGAGACCCACGAAGGCTCGCAGCTCAAAATTCTCAAGATTGATCATCACCGAAACACCAAATTAATCTATCCAAAATCTCAATCTGTGCTCTTTAAACTACAGAAAAATAGGAAAACCTTAGATCTGTATTTCGAGACTCTAAAATTCTTCGGATTTAGTCGCGTGACACCACTCGAACGAGTTATTTCGCCGGTATTACAACGCACATCGGGCAGGATGCATTTCGCGGTGCAGCCTTTTCGTAGCCGTGAGAGCTGAGCGAGGCTTAGCCTACTTATTCTATCCTCCTTAGCCCGAGACAAACAACGCATGAAAGGGAGCTCGAAAGGGAGATCGAAAGAGGACCAACGGGAAAGAGACGAACGGGCGAAGATCGTAAGACGATTATCCGTGAGGAATATCGGTAACCGCGACGTCGGCGACTGATCCCAATGGTGGCTGAAAGAAACGAGCCTGGTGGCGGAAGCCGCCGCTCGGGGAACAGGCTAACGTATCGCCGCGGCACCGAGCGATTTAAAGAGAGAAACGAGCGAGTGTGTACGCGCGCGCGCGCTGGCCAGGTTAAAAATGTTTCCACAGCGGTGAAAAGCAGTTCGTTTTCAGGAGCCGTTGGCTCGGGTTAGGAGGAGAGCTGCTCTCCGCGCACGAACGCGACTCAGTGTATGCGCGTGGATGTGGGAGATGCTAGGAGACGTTCGAAATCGCAGATATGTCGAGGCTTCTCGCGTATACGGGGTGTCCCGCGCCAACGCGCGACTTTCCGTCGACTCCTTCGATCAGAGCAAAGTCGCGATTGCGATCGGCGCTCGTGAGTCGCGTTGATCCTCGTCAATTGATCGCGATCGCAATCGGAGCACGGGATACAAACGTTTCTCGGAAAACTACGGAGTCCCGATGAAGCTAACAAATACGACGTATTAATTCGCAGTCGCGCGTCACCGGAATTCCGGGTTCCACGGAATCTTTCGACAGACACTTCTCGCCTCGAATTCTCCTGAAGCCCTGACTTGTCTTATCTTCCTACGATTGATCCGACGCTCGATACGAGATGTCTGCCAACCGAAAATCAGGTGATTTCGATTATATATTTTTGTTACGTAACGGCGCAAACAGAGATACACACGAGTGACAGAAACAGCAGAGGTAGGAAGAAAGTCCTGAGGTCTCCGTCCCATCGGGTTAGTATCATATGTTATAGACCGACTTCTACTTATGTGACTTATGTGTGTTGGAGAAGAAGTTGCAAGAACATTTCGGAGTAATTAAGTAAAAACGCGAAGGGAACAACGCGTGAGCGTGTGACGCGAAGAGTGCAAAGTCCTCGCGTCGCGAGTGTCGTCAATAATAAAAATAATATCGGCACTCTAGCGTTTCACGATGAAACGCGGCCAGCGCGAAAAACGCGTCGCGAAATCGCCATTAGGGCAATCCACAAAGATGGATTATCCGGTAACAGTGGGACACCGTATATATAGACGCGCAGTGCGGAAGGATGCAGCATCTCCGTGCGAAGCGTAAAATCGCCCAGCGTTGCATTTTTATGCTGCCGCCGTGATTTCTCGTACGAAGACCGCGGCCATTTACGCTCGGTCTTTCCTCTTCCGCTCAAAATTGCGTTAGCCCATTGTTGTATAATCTCTCTCACACGTGAGAGTCCTACCTCTTGTTTAAATTAACGCTTTTCATTCTAAATTGTACATTTATCGCGCGCAACGATATATAAAACTTGTCCGAATGTCACGGCATTTTTTTTCCCGGTCGCTTCTGATTGTTCCGGCGAGGGACGCAAAATATTACGTCACCGCGTTCGCTTAATTCGATTTTATTCACCAATCGTAATTCCACAACAAAGGCTGTCGCAATAAACTCCCCTTTTTAACGAGTGCCGGTTTCGTATTTTTACACAAAAGAAAGGGGCATTCTCGTTTGGAATATATCTTTGTTTTTGGGATGTATATCTTGAAGTGCGATTACATAGCGTCAAATGAAAAGAAGTTACTTGCATCGATACATTTTATAAGATTCAACCAAGAAAAATATATTCCTATTAAAAGAGACCGGATCTGAATGGAATATGTTGTTCATATGCTTTTTTTAGTATTTATCTTGACAGGAATAGCGGATAGAAAATCGTGAAATGGTTCTTTTAGAACATGGATATTCGTTTCCCTCAGTTTCATTAAAATCGTAATAATATCACTGTTGAAAAATAGAAAAAACTGACTTAAACAAAGTAAATTTTCGAGTCTCTCGAAATTTTGTATTAATATTTTTATCACGAGTGAATAAAATTAACATGTTACTAGTTAGAATGAAACTTTTGGCAAGCGTATAATCGTGGCTGGCATTAACATACAGAAGAAGACTGCCTATATCATGTTTGTATGTGAGTCACAAAAATTAGTTGTCTGAGAAATTGTAACTTTAAAATTCTGAAATACGTGATATTTAGCCTCAGTTTGCTTTATTCAAAAATGATTTTACTGAATGGAAAGCACAAAATATTGCATCGAAAATATAATATTTAAATGTTTGGAGAAGATATCATTATTATCAAAAAATCATATTGTACTTCTTGTATGACTATTATAATATTCCAACAAAATCGTAACATTATTGAAATCCAAAACTTTATAGAATATCCAAGACTTTATAGAATCTTTTAACAGAATTTTATATAATTGCTTATGTACATGAAACAATGATTGTTAATTTCATTATATTAGCTTTAAATGGATATTAATGTTCTTTTCTGCGTCATGTACCCGTGACACGTACCCTCCGCCGCATTATTACCCGTTATTACTTTTGACGTGGATCAAATTTCCCGATTACGACAACTAACCCCCCTGCGCACCCAAGACACGCGCCGTCAATATTGTGACAGCCGAGTTCTCACGCTGCGCTACGCCAAGAATTGCGCGCTGCAGCGCGCGGCTGAAATATTCACTCTTAACGAGCTACTTTCATGGTAGCTACCTGTCACTCACGCAACAATGTTTCCGCGAGTTTTTCGTGATCGCCTCCTCTGTTTCCTCCTTCACCGCCACCACTGCGAACTCCTCCCGATATATCTCTCCGTGTCGCGCCGCGGGCGAGCGTGTTGCGCAGCTCGGAAATGAATGGCACTTCGTTTCGCGGAACGACACGGGGACAAAAATCTTTACGTCGTCCTATTGTAAAACGATACAAAGGGCGAGGAGGACGGAGCTGGAGGACGCACGCAAGTCGTCGGGAGAGACAAAGACGGCGATAGGAGGTAGGTGGATGGTCGAGTGTCGTGTGTCTGTTCAAACGCACTTGACCCACCCCTTTTTAGGGGCTAGCGTCGCCCTTCTCGTCCTCGTTCTGTTTTCTTTCCCTTTTTCTTCTTTCTAGTTTTCTGCGCTTTCGCGTGTACGCGGGCTTGCAAGCTCGTGAAAGCCCGAGTTCTTCGACTTCATCGCACGATCCGAGGCACAAGGCAGAAGTCAGCCAGGTAGGAACGCGCTCGCGTCGAGCATGATTCCACGGTGTCTTTGACGCGACGGCAAGGATTGCTGTTTGTATCGCTTTGAAGGAAGCATGACATGCGTTTCCTCGCGCTACAAAGCCGATAATCACGATAGCACCTCTGTCTGCCATGACTGCGTTCCCGATTCGCTCGCGCGGGTAAAAGGATATTTTTTAAAGTTGCCAATAACCTTAAAAATGGTTATCGGACTCCACGGTGGGACTTATCTCCCAGTTTTCTCAGTCATCTATTTGCCGAGTCGAAATTTTGATCCTAATTTCGACTACTTAATGTCTATTTTGACATTCTAAAACCTATATTAATCTCTCTTTAGATTCTATTTAATCTACTTGTTTTACCGAGAAGTCCTCTTTAGAACTTACAAGTGATATTTTGTGTATTTTTCGTCATTTACAGGCGTCAAATAAGATTTCAATTTCCATGTATATTATACATACACTAATCTTTCAGAATATACAGATATTAGAAAATTCTGGTCCACACAACACACACAAAATACACAAAGTAGAATAAAAATTTCGACTAGGGAAGAGCGGGAATCTATTCATCTTCAGGAATATCTTCAGACAAAGAGTAAGACGTTCGATATTTCGATTGTGACGAGACATAAGAAGGTTGAAGTATATTGAGTTTTAATCTGCGTTATTAAAGAATAAGGTACACATCGTCACGACTTATTCGCATCCGTCAATAGTCGAAGAAGCTATTGCAACGGATCCAATGGATATTTCCTTTATTGACAATTCTCGAGTGTAGTTCTTACGAGACATTCAATAATCTCGCCAATAACAAGATACCGCAGACAAATATTGACCGTTCGAGAGCTTCTTTAACATTCTCTGTCGTTTTCTACCTTCTCCTTCTCCTCCTCCTTCTTCTCTTCTTCTTCCTCGCCAACTAGCTCATCCTTCTTACTTCTAGTACAAGTTTATCATTTGCTATAGCCGGCGATATCTCACTGGCGTGGAAGTAAGACGAAGAAGTTTATGGCTCTGTTCATTTCGTTTCGCCGAGCGGCATCGCTTGCTCCGCACATCGATCGTTCGATGAGCGTTGCGCACTTGACCATTTTGTTTGACCGCAAATTCGATTCTTCGCAATACAATTTCAGTCGCCGGTAATCGCATTACATCCGGCTTGCCGGATGCGCGGTCCCGGCCTCGCCCTGCGGCCGTCCTGCATTTCTAATTAGATTTTGTTTTTCCCTCACTTCGGCGTCTTCGCACCGGTATCGATCCGCCGTCGCGGCCACATCGACGACCGGGGAATTTCTCCTTTTTCTTTTTTTTCAAAAAAAAAAACATCAAGGGCCAAGAAGAATCCCAACACGAGAGGGCAACGCGTTGTCCGCCTGGCTGTTGCCTCTCGCGCGAATTTACGCGAAAAACATCGTTGCGCGTCTCGCGTTACGCACTGCGCGTAGTTTACACCACGAACTCTGGATTCACATTTTCTGCCTCTTCGAACCTCATCAAGACGCGGAAACGTATCATTTTTTGGGACATAAAAGATTGCCCCTCAAGAGATAACGTTCGAGCCGTTCGCCCATAAGATCGATCGGCCACGGCGAGGAGAGTAAGGCACGTATCTCATTGTCAGCTCATCACGGTACTATACATGTCTAGTGCTTTGTCGAATCCTATGTATATATCGGCGGATATATTGTTCGAACGCGAAAGAAAAGGGCCGAGAATCGATACATTTTGCCGCGCACATTGTTGATTTGTTATATTTTAATTATTCTACGCGATGTACAATCGCGTGCGCTCTACGTCATAGGTGGAGCGAATTCCGGAAGGGCAGTAATTTATAGCGGACACGCGCGTGTGGCAGTAACGAGACTTTATTGAAATCTAGGATGCACTATTTCCCGCGTGTGTCCCATTCATCGCCGTTGGAAAAACACTACATCGTGTCCCGACTTTAAGCTGACGGAAGGACGTGCTTTAATTGGACTTGTTGAAAGCAACACGGAACAATACCTCATTGCTATCTATTACCCTTTGTTGTACTATTGTTCATCGCTCATCGTCAATTCCGTGGCTCGAATATGCGCCCACACATATACACACGCACGCACATATATGCATACAGAGGGCTTCCCAATTGGTGGAAATTAGAGTGCGTGGAACACAAAACGCGCATCGCGAGCTTTCGCGGAATTATTAGACAATTTTTAATATTTTAACGCACGTGAGAGATAAAAAATGAGAAAAAGTTACGCCATGCGCACACGCGATTAATGTATTATCTCATAATAATAATTATTAAAAATACAATTCGCAGAGTTGCAGAAAACGCCGAATTCAATTTACATTCGTTACGGCATTTTCGTGTTATTGCAAAATTCTCGCAATTAATTGGCGAACGACGAGCAATCATCCCGATACTCGCAAATCGTCGGTATACAGTTTTTGTTGGATATTTGATGTATTCTAATTTCGATTATTCTCCGCCGTTCCCTTTCGGGATTCAATCAGCTTTCATGATGCGGAGTCACGAAGAGGTCGCGATCGTAATTTCGGTCGAGACAAGATCGTGAGAATCCCTTAGGTTGGATCTAATCCGGGAGGGAGGAAGATTAATGGAAGTGACGTTACTTGTAGTTCGCGTTTGCCCGTTTGTTCCTACGGAGACTAAATGTCGACCTCAAGACTGAAACAAGAATAAGGCGGAAGGAGAATCTTGGGAACATCCCGCTTGTGACTTCGCCATATTGGTCATATCAATGCCGAGGAGTCGCGTGTACAAATTGAGGACACATGTCGCTTCGATTGAACATTCCTGCCTCCTTCCTAAAAATATCTTTGGATCGTTGCTGCGAACTTTAAGAGGCTTTACTGGCGAACTCCTGACGCCAGTATTAAAAATAAATGCTAACTTTAATTCCTTCTCAACAAACGTCATGTAAAACGTCATGTACTGAAATTATTTGTTTCTATTGAGTATACGAACAATAGATAAAATTAATTGGAGATATATTTACACAAATATAATTCTTAATCGTCGACGAGCTTTATCGTATTTCAGCAAGCGCGCGAGTTGAGAGATACATTCTGACGAGAGAACACTTCGTGGAACACGTCGAGAACGCGGTGAAGTATTTTCGTCACGAGCCAGATATCGATGTCGGATCTTACGAGGACATAGAAGGAACGACCGAAATAGTCATACGTTGTTTCGCTTCGTGAAGCTTCGCGAATCGCGAAAAATTCGCTCTTCTTGGCGAGTAGCGGCTGGAACTGTTCTCCTCTTTGATTACGTGGTTTACGTTCCGAATGTAATTAAGGTAATGAGTATTGCGGTGAGAAAGAGTGAGAGCGAGAGAGAGATAGAAAGTGCAAGCACGCGAGGGATGAAGGAAGACGGGGGATGTTTCGTCTCGTCTCGGACGGTTTTTGCTCACGCTCGAATGTCGTCTCCTTAACGCGGTAAAGGTCCCCGGCAAGACGAGAGAAAGTGCGAGAGCAAGTGCGAGAGAAAGTGCGAGAGAAAGAGGAAGGGAGGAACGAAAAGGGAATCGAAGTTCCCGACAGCACTCCGTGGGGGCCCTCGGGGCCGCGCTTAATTGGATCGAATCGAGTCGAGGCAGCGACGAGGAAGAGTCACCGTCCGTACCGCTCGTTTCGCGTCTTAAATTTCAATTATTTCGAGCCCCGATCGGAGAGTCGTCGGGTCAAAACGTCGGTCTATTTGTCGTTGATAAAACAACGCGGACGCCTCCCCGGATGGAACTAAGATTAATTGCAAAGATTCCTTGTCGCGAGAGTAACCAATGCACGCCGTTCTCGCGAGAGTCCTTCGCGAAAAGCTTGCAACTCGTGTCTTTTAAAGTATTTTTGAAATGTTATATCAAGTGAATAATACAAAGCAAACAAAGACTATACGGGCGATAGAGATCTTTACGGCGAGTAGAGATAATTGAGGGAATATTTTTTTCAAGCGTGAGGAGAGTTTGGAGAGAGAGAAAAGTAATTTCTGTGCATAAATAAGAAAGTGTACAAACACATGTGTAGAAAATTAATGTCCCAGTTGACTCTTGGGTCTTACCCGCACATTATTGTTCTTTAATCTTACATGTTTCGTCTAGATGCAGCGTCATGGCCGACGTAAAAGTGCGTTATATCAGTACGTGTCTCACAAATTTACGCGCGACGATATGACCAGGCGGATATGTAAGCTTGCAACATTTCGGCAAATCTCGTGTCAAAGATATCGAGTGTGCGGAATCCGTGTGCATCCGCGATCCGTTTCATTAAATCGCAAGAATCACGCGCGATGACAAAGGCGACGAGTGATGCGAGTAATGAACATGTCGTCCGAGAGCGTTACCCTCGTGTGTTATAGATTTTATGTAAGGGGATCATCGTACTCTGCTTACAATTTCGCGAATATTTCGCGCCGCACTTAAGGAAGGAGACGAGAAGGGACATGCGTTCGCGCATAATCACGGCTCGTAAAGTGCTTTACGAGGAGTCGCGCGCGCGCGCCGCCGCGGTGATTCGTCGCAAACACTTTCATAAAAACGGTAATAATTAATAACTCATCTGTACGAATCTCGTGAATGTCCTCGTAAGAATTTTATGAATCTCGCGATGGGCAGAGGAAGAAGGAGAGAGCCAGAGAACGAGAAAGACAGAGAGAGAGAGAGAGAGAGAGAGAGAGAGAGAGAGAGAGAGAGAG
>NW_022639515.1:274314-282200 GCF_010583005.1 Odontomachus brunneus | reverse complement strand
AGAGAGAGAGAGAGAGAGAGAGAGAGAGAGAGAGAGAGAGAGAGAGAGAGAAGTTTCCGAGCACACCTCGAGGCAATTCCGGTCTGGCCCAGCGCGCGCGGGGACGTTATTATTTTTTGATTGTCTGCGGTTAATCGGGGACAAGCGTCTTAGGCGGCTGGATCATCGTGTCTTATCGTTTCTTATCACGAAGAAGAGGGTTTACGGCTGCTTTACGGTTAGTTTTAAGCCCCGCGCATAAAATACCTCTAAATAGAGGGCAACAAAGCTCTCACTTTACGCTTGCGGTAAAATGAATTTGATACAGTGTTCTCCTCTCGGCGCGCTTCTCTCTTTCTCTCTCTGTGTGTGTGTGTGTGTGTGTGTCTGTCTGTCTGTTTCTCTCTCTCTCTCTTTCTCTGTCTCTCTCCCTCTTTCCTCGTGGGGATTGCGTAAGATATCGTTATTACACGCGAATGGTACAAGTAGTATGGAAAAGAATGGCTGCACCTAATCCGGATTTCGTTATCTTAGAGTTCGTATATTACTTTCTTTCAACGCGTCGCGCGCATTTTCTTTTTTTTTCCCTGCAAATATGAAGTGTGAGCGTTTCTCGTTACGTTAACGCCGTCACGGGAGTGCTCACACGAGCTCGAGAACGAATTTATCGATCTCGGGTTTTAATTCCCGCCCTAAAGCAAAGATAATAAACTTAAAAGGCGATTTGATACTGCCGATAGATCGCGCGGATAAGTCTAGCCGGTTTTTACTTTTTAGCCTCGTTGCATACGTAATTGCCTCCAGTGAGAGGTACGAAGTGGTAAGGGGAGGAAAGAAATGGGGGCTCGTATTACGAAGGTCGTAGCTCGAAAGAGGGGAAAGCAAAAAAATTGGATCGTAGCCCGCCCTTGCGCTTACGGACTGCTGCGATATAAACGAGGGTCGTTAAATCCTCTCGCCTAGTCACGCAGGATTTTCTCCAATGGCGTTCACAGCGTCCGATATATCGATGGCTCGCTACGAGACAGGTTGCAATTCGAAAAAAGTGACTTTTGAGTCAGCGCCTCTGAAATGCATCGTGATTTCGAAGCGAAACTGTGCGCGTCAGATATACAGAGACATCTCAAAAGTAAGTAGACGCCACGATTCTTGTCAATAGTCATTCATCTATATCAATTTGATAAAGTAAAATAAATAACTATTTGAAGAAATCATAGTGTTTACTTTTGAGATGTCTCCATTGTTTCGAGATGTTGCTTGTTAAAGATACGCAATAAAAGATACGCGAGGAATTAGAAATAATTCTTTCTGCGTGACTTAAAGGGAGAATGAATAAAAGATAAAGTGACGAAATAAAAGGAGATCACGTTTTGAATTCGACTGCGAATTTAGGAATATCGAGATATTGAAATTGGCGAATTTGCGAGCTGCAGTGGACCCGAAAAACGGGAGGATTTTAAGTTCCGAGATTTTTGCGACCGCGAGGACACCGAGAGACTCACCGCACACGTGGCTGCACGGGTGTGCATCCTGAGCCGAGTGATATATGGGCGCGTATTATAGCCGGCAACGTATATTGACACGGTAGCAATACGTTACGTGCATCTGGACGAAATGTAAACTTACATCGCCGTTCGGGCGCGAGGAAAGTGCCAGGAAGACGTAAATACGAGCTGCCGCGGCCACGTTTTCGTGGTCGGAGTATATATCCGCGGATCCGAAGAATTGAATTCGACGGGGGATAGAGTCGGTAACTCGATGGAAATCGATTTGAGGCGTATACACCTACACGTCGTGTCGGGAGAAAGAGATGCTCATTTACGAGATGGGCTGGTGGGTCGCTTTTAACGAAACTTTGTTGATTCTGAGGAAGTTCGAGATACTTCATTACTCGCTGTCCGTCGAGCTTTATGAGATGTAATACTGGATCGCGAAAGTTTTCGGACAATAGACTGCTTGGCTGGCGATTAGCGATAAACTTGACAAGCATCGGTTCAAATAGCCGTATGAAATTATTCACGATTATTAGTAAGCCTTTTGCTTCTGTGCTCGACGGTCATAATTGCATACAATGCGAGCGACTTTATTCTTGATACATCAATCTATTATACGGAATTTTGGGAATCAGCTGTTGACTTTTTTTACACAACCCCGAGCCATCACATACATGAATCTGTTTTTGTATATAAAATATAACATCTATCTATATGTTTCCTAATAACTTCTAAACCCTTTGACCCAACTATGTGTGTGTGTGTGTGTGTGTGTGTGTGTGTGTGTGTGTGTGGATTTTGCATAGCTACTCTCTAGAACCCTACCATTAAATCTGGACAACCCCTTCGCCTGATTTCATTCCCTTGACACTTTATGATAACCCGGGTAACGCCGGGTAGAGTTTAAGCTAGCATATTTAATATATTGGTGTATTAACTTTCCCATACAGTGGTGATCTAAAGTGGTTGCGTGATTCCCACAGGATGTTTCTCTTTTTTAACAAGCATATCTAAATTTCTTTCCTCTTTATTGCTGTTCAAAGAATGTTGAAAAAGGTAATACAAAATATTGCGAATTTTCATTCCTATTTGCCATGAGTTAAAAAGAAATATACGATAATCAGATAAAAAGAGTTTAATATTAATTGTATTCATTAATTACATTAATTAATAATAATAAATTATATTAATCAATCATAGATTAATTTAATACGTTACGAAACTTTACTGGACATGCCACTGAAAGCATTAATATAATATGTCAAGCTGTTGCAAAAGATTTGTCATTTTGAAAAGGTCTTTCGTTGTCTCTTTTATTCGACAAGTCTGATGTACTTTTTGTACTGATCTAATAAATCCTGATACAATTCCTTTGCGAAGAGGCCGAGGCTTGAAATGTAAAGATCGCGTTATTAAGCGTTCACCGTGGTGGTGACGATGGATTATCGCGTACTCTAGTGTACACTTTGCGCTGAGACGTTTGAAGGAAAATCAACTTATTAACTCGTCATCGTGGTCCGTCCGGTAAACATCTCGATGCAGCTGCAGCTTGCGCAACGACGGTCTTGCGAGCGAGCGAAAAATTCATGTCGCGAGCAATCCTTCGTCGATTAAGGATCGCAAAGAAGGAGGATGGAAAAGGATGACGCGCGAGCTCACCGCAATCGTCGCGCTTAAACTACCTAACTACTCGTGTATTCCGCGGGCGGCGGTGCCGCGCTCGTATTTCCTTATTCGACGCTCACTTAGCCCGGTGTAACAAGCGTAAAGGTATGAGCAAAGGGAACCGGGAAAGTACAGGACCATCGACGTTCGCGATTGCCGCCGAGTCGAGCGCCGCGTCGACGGTGAACGGTAGCGGGATAATTGCGATCGCGGTTTAAAGGGAACGGAAAAGCCGCGACGGAAAAGGGGGAAGAGCGGCAGGGAAAGCAGGAACGACGGGTCGGGCGCACGAGGCTTTCTTTTTTGTCATTACGGGGCTGTCTCTGCGCACTAATTGAAGCATCTTAAATGCAAATGCAATCGTGATACTCGAGAAATGGAAATCCGCCACGGTGCCAACAATTCGTCCGGCCGTAGCCTCACTCGCGAGCGCTCATTAAGCACAAAACAGCAGATTGCTTATAGACATTTATTGTAGAGGGATAAAGAGAAAGAGAGAACGAGAAGATAGATACAAAGAGAGAGAGAGAGAGAGAGAGAGAGAGAGAGAGGAGAGGGAGCGAGGGATGAGACTAAAGATAACGATTGTCTTGGCCGAAGATTGCGAGTCATTACGTTCACAAAGAGAATCGTTTATTTCGTCATTCTGTTGCGCGCTTCAGTTGCCGCGACGGTGGATCTTTGTTTGATTCGTTAGCGCTGTTTTAACCCTTTCGCTCGAGCAAGCTACTTTCTACTCGCGTCTCGGCGCTTTTATCATCCTTCCAAAACCTTCCTCTATTTTTTCGACAACTGTCCGAGCAGAATTCCCAAACAGCAATTGTGCGGAACGTGTCGCGTGGACTTTAGGGTTAAACGCGCGCGAGACTCGCTCGCACAGACGTCGCGAGAAAAATAACCACCGACTGTCCGAACTTTGGCACAATTATATTCATCGCGGCGATCCTCTCTCGCTCCTTGGCGAGCGCGGCATTATAAAGTTATTGAAAATGCCGGCGTAAGAGAATCGCGGCCCGGCAACGGCTGAAACTTTTAAAAGGCGACCGTGCTCTCGGTGGTTTGCGAGTGCTTGAAACTCGGCGGATGGTTTGTCCGAGTCTGGCGTTTCCATGACTAACGGAAATCGCTTTAACCCCTTGCGGTCCGGTATAAGCGCATACCCGTCCGCAAACTTGTTTTGGTCGGACCCGTCGAGAAGTAGCCAGTTCGCTATTATCCGTGATATGGATTCCGCTGGGAGGGGAGGAGAGAGTACGTCGGATTGGAAAGCGAGCGATGCGGAGACGGAGACTCCACGGAGCACTCTCGATTGTAATCGTCGACTCGCAATCGTACTTGCGGTGAAACGCGAGGAGCTTCGGGAAAAATCTCGCGACGTGTAATTAGAACGAACGAGCGGGCATAATCCGTAAGATTGTGCCCGGGCCGACATTCACGGCGAATCGCGAAATTATGAAAGGAACGTAATTAGAAAACGAATTCTCGCGAATATCGCGCGCCGCCGTCGTCGGACGTGTATCCACCACCTTGGATGACCCTCGTGACAGACAGTTGGAAACCCGGGGAGGCTGGGAGAGACGGCTTGTCGTCGTATAAAATTAAATTTTTAACGAGCTCGCCGCTTCCTCCATTCGGTTCTCCCGCTCCCGGGTAGTTTACGAAGTAAATATCTGCACATCGGTAATTAAATTCGATTCGGTAGTCCGCCGTGACTGTAGCTTTCGGATAAGAGAAAATCTCGAGTGGGTGGAAAAGCGACGGCACATATCGGGTGATCCGTTGGAAATCTCTGTGTCACCGTGCGTCGCTAATTCGGTATTCCGGGAGAGACGGCAAGATCGCGAATATTAAATACGACAGTGTCGAGAATTCTCCAGTTTCTCGATCGCCGAGCAATTTCGCAAGAGTGCAACGAGACGACGAGTGGCGGATGTCGCCGGGCTGACACAATCGCTATCTGCATCGCTCCCAGAATCGAATATTTTCTCTCTCTGGCACAGTATATGCACGTATGCACACTATGCACTTGTTAAAGAAATCCGGAAACAATTTGGCATGAAGTACAAATTGGCAACATGTGCCAATTATCTCAACTGCATTGTGTAGTACACATCTATCCTCTGTCTCTCCCTCTCTCGATCAAATTAATTTAACGAAATCGATAAAATGTAAACGTGGGTTAGTGCAAAGTGTAATGAGAAAACCGGGGAGAAAAAAAATATCGCGCCATCTACGGAGGTAGATAGAGAACGAGGGGGAGAGAGGGCTTGAAATTTGTTTGCTCGAGGCGGTGTGGAGGAGGATTCGGATCTCCGGCTCTCTCTTTATCTTTCTCTTTCTCCCCTCCTCTTTTCCTCTTTTCCTCTCTATATGTGTACGTACTACACACCATAATAGTACATTACAGAAGGAAAACATCTACACTTTTACGCGATGAGATAGAAATAGACAGACAGAGAAAGAGAAAGAGAGAGAAGAAGAAGAAGAGAGAGCACATCTCCTCGAAGCGAACTTTCCGCTCGTTATTTACCACGAAACTATTTTGCAATTTAATGTCATTGCGTCCCGTCCTTCGCCGCTCTCGTCACTTCCGCTTTCCCTCGTATTCGCGGCTCGGCGAACGCGGCAAATGACGTTTGCTTTCGCGTACACACTCAGGCAGCCTAATGTCCCTCTTTTCTACTGCGAGCAAATCCGAAAAGTGGCGACGTCGTGTCCGACGAGGTAACATCGACGTGAAACCCGGTAAATTCTCTCTCTCTCTCTTTTTCTCTACCTCTCTCTTTCTCTACCTGCGTGATTAAATCGCGCGCAATATGTATCATGAGTATCAACTCGCGTTCTAAAAGCAGCCTGTAATCTTCGAGATTACCGCGATCTGAATGCCATTAATATTGAGATCTTTCGATATTGCAATATTCAAATATTTGTTTTTCGCACTTCAATGTTATATCCGATTTCAACCCGTGTGCGATTCATAAATATAATTCCGAATAAATATGTGAATTAAATATAATTCCTCGAACCAACATTGCATGATCGATGTATCGGTGATTTTGAGGTCTGTCGATGTGAGTGTGTTATTAACGAACGGGAAACCTTAATTTAATGATGAAGCCTCCGAGGAGTTTTTCCTCCTCTTCCAAAGGATTAAATTTAAATAACGCGTGCTGACGCGTCTCGCGAAGAAAGAATACGGATGTAAGGCGGAATGCAATACCTCCGCGACTTTCTGTCTACGACGGGGAGCGGTACTTTTGGTCATTCGAGCAAAAAGTCGTTGTTCGCGTACGCGCGATGCGCATCGTGCACCTGCATTATTGATTTGTTCTACTCGCCGATAAATATAGCGTGCGTTCCCTCTCTCTTTTTCTCTTTCTCTCCGGGGAGAGAATTTTTTTTCCGCGCAGAATTGATCCCCCGCCCACGCATAGTGCGTCTCCGAAAAATATTCATTCCGGCGTCGCGAGCCATCGGACGTTATTATCGTCGTCGACCTCGTTACTCGACCCGGAATATTCGAGCCGTGCGCCGATAATAGAACAGTGGTATCTTTCTCTCTGTCTTTTTCTCTCTCTCTTCCGCTTTTTATCTCTTTTTCTCTTGACTATAGTCGTTCTGATCTTATTTTTTAATACTGTTCCGTCCGTTCACGTTTGTTTTATGACCGGCCATTTACTCGACGCGTTGACGTTACGCTGACATTACGTCGCATATTTAATTGTGATAATGTTTGGCTTTACGAGCGACTTAATGGGAGATATCGATTTGGCGCTTTGCGCGCCGGCCAAGTGATATAAAGTAGATAAGAGGAAATATACGCGAATGTCGCGCGACCCTCCGTCGTATATCTCGCGCCGGAGACATTTATCCGTCGAATAGCGCGAAGCGCGTGACTGCCGGGCGGAAATCTTTCGGTGATACGGTACTTTCTGTGGACGCGCACAAATCCTAGAAGCGTCATTAAACAGGCTGCTTTGACGCGGGGAAAGAACAAAGGGCCGTCGCCTATGGCGAAATGAGGCGGCTGTGTTGCAGCAGCCGTTGTCAAAAGTTGCGGATGAATCGCGACGGCTGATCGGGACTTTTTCTCGTTTGACTTTACGTTAGCGCGACAACTATCGTTACGCGAGAGAGGGAGAGACAGAGGGGAAGATATAAAGACGGGGGAGAAAGAGAGCGATAGATAAAAATTGTATGAATTTCTTAGGTGAAATTAGCGCGCTAATACCTCGGGATGACGACGCTTCTCGTTAATCCGCGAGAATTAGGATATATATCAGCTGGTAACGCGCGAGGATTACATTGCCGGATTATACTCAGTCGAAAGTATCGCGCTCCCTTTAATTGTGCAAATGTTTTACATTAGCCTCGCAAAATTTATTCCGGCGGCGCATAACACTGCGACTGGGGCGAGGAAAAAAAAGGAAAGATGCAACGCGAACCTGCAAATCTAGAAATGGAAAATTTCCGTTCTTGTATAACAGCTGAAATTTATTCTCTCCAGCTGGCTGGTTGATTCGCGACCCAATTCATTATAATTCACTCGTAAACTCTCCTCGAAATAAATTTACATTGCGACCGCTTCGTGTTGCTTCAACATCATTTAGTATTCTTTTTTATTAATTAACAAGGGACAGCCATTATTTGCGATATATTCGATGAAAATTCAATAAGCTCGTCACCAAAGATAAACTAAAGAAAGAAAGAGAGAGAGAGAGAGAGAGAGAGAGAGA
This sequence comes from Odontomachus brunneus, assembly GCF_010583005.1. Taxonomy (NCBI): domain Eukaryota; kingdom Metazoa; phylum Arthropoda; class Insecta; order Hymenoptera; family Formicidae; genus Odontomachus; species Odontomachus brunneus. The sequence continues at coordinate 274,327 of NW_022639515.1, read as the reverse complement.
GAGAGAGAGAGAG
>NW_022639515.1:272549-272991 GCF_010583005.1 Odontomachus brunneus | reverse complement strand
GAGAGAGAGAGAGAGAGAGAGAGAGAGAGAGAGTGAGAAGAGATAAGAGCGATTGCAGACGGGAATGGACTTGGAATTGAATGAAGTAAAAAGCAGGTCGAGCCCGTTCAGACAATATCGATCTATTTCTAGTCGTGACATGCGCGGCGACAGAATCGTTTAGAGCGTGCGCGATCCGTAATTCGCTAATTACAAATTATTAAACAAATATGCGCGGGTATCGGGATGCGGCGACGGTACCGCCGTGCAAATACGCGGAGAACGGCAACGACAATTATCGATGATAAAGTCGGTCCTCATCCGCGAGAGCGGGAGAGACGGGGAGAGGGACTAAAGAGAGCAAGTGAGAGTGAGCGAGAGGGAGAGAGAGGAAGGGGGAGAGGGAGAAAGAGAGAGAGAGAGAGAGAGAGAGAGAGAGAGAGAGAGAGAGAGAGAGAGAGAG
>NW_022639515.1:271977-272457 GCF_010583005.1 Odontomachus brunneus | reverse complement strand
AGAGAGAGAGAGAGAGAGAGAGAGAGAGAGAGAGAGAGAGAGAGAATGCGTACGTGAGTGCGCGCGGCCGCGGTATCGCGCGGTACACCTGGATAATAGATTTTGTACACGAGCGCGCCACCACCGGCGCGAGTAAAATACCGGTTGCGCTACTAATTGCCGTTAATTGCCTACTCTATACGGCCAGTTTTCAAATGAGGTTTCGTCGCTTTCCCCGAGTGGCGGATAAAAGTAATTGCGATTTATCGCGTTACCCCGTTGCGCCTCGTCCCGCCGGTAGTATCATTCAAATCGAACATTTACGCGATGCTTGGAATTTCTCAGTATGTGCGGCGACGCATACGCGTTGCGTACTCGTACTCTTACTTTCTCTCTCCCTCTTTCTTCGTGGCTCCTCCGTGCCATGTCGCTTTCATTCACGGTTCTTACACGTCTCTCTCTCTCTCTCTCTCTCTCTCTCTCTCTCTCTCTCTCTCTCTC